>NC_051862.1:162528367-162687294 GCF_015732765.1 Culex quinquefasciatus
TTGTTTTTTGTTTTTGTTTTTGTTTTTTGTTTTTTGTTTTTTGTTTTTGTTTTTTGTTTTTTGTTTTTTGTTTTTTGTTTTTTGTTTTTTGTTTTTTGTTTTTTGTTTTTTGTTTTTTGTTTTTTGTTTTTTGTTTTTTGTTTTTTTTTGTTTTTTTGTGTTTTGTTTTTGTTTTTGTTTTTGTTTTTGTTTTTTGTTTTTGTTTTTGTTTTTGTTTTTGTTTTTGTTTTTGTTTTTTGTTTTTGTTTTTTGTTTTTGTTTTTTGTTTTTGTTTTTGTTTTTTGTTTTTTGTTTTTTGTTTTTTGTTTTTTTTTGTTTTTTTCTTTTTTGTTTTTTTTTTGTTTTTCTTTTTTCAACACAATTTTTCCATCTAAATTCTAAACTACCACCATCTTTCAGTATTCAGTAAAAGACAATGCCAGAAGGAAAAATATGAGCTCGTATTTTATTCCGAGATTTTCACGATTCATTAAACATTCACATTTCGTTGCCAGTACTGCCGATTCTCACTCTACAGAAAAAGCTCTTTCGTTCTTGCCTCGTGCGATGTACATTTTGTTTCACTCAACCGTTTTATTTGTCTTTATCGATACACGAGTCAAGAATTTTGCCTTCTTGCCAGTGGCTTATGTTAGTGGGTTCGAGAGGAAGGGGGGGGCAAAAAGCAGGAAAACGATTTTTCTCGATGGAAGCAATTTAATTCGACAGTGATGACGTGTGGAAAACGTCTTTATTATGTTTGATGACTTGATGGATTTCGGTGTTCGCTGATGGAAAGACAGTGCGAAGCTGGTTTTGGAACTAGAACGGAGCAGATATTTTGCATAATCTTGCATTTACGGAAATTGCTCCAGGTTGGTTTGCTGATTGAATATCGTGTGAGAAAACTTAAAAATTTAAAATGAACGGAAGCAATGTGTATGACAACGTTTGTCAGTATTATAAAATTAAGACAATTAAAATCGATGACAAATCAATTTTTTTTCCCAAAAAATCAGCCAATATGCAATTTATCGATTCTCATTTGTTGTACTATTGGCCAATCAAATAAATAAAAACATTGAAATAATGTAAAATATGTTTTTAAATTTCTTGTTCTTGAATTTATGTTTTCAGCAGATATATGATACATTAAAAATATGCATTTTCTTGTTTTTTTATTCAAAAAAAAAAACTAAGTAAACTGAACATAAATCTCATCTTACTTCACTCTTAAATTCAAAACATGTCCTCCAAATCCCCCAAACCGGCCAAGCTATGCAAGCGTTCGTACTTTCTTCGCAGCGAAACCGTCCCCAGGCAGACCCAGATGCGTCAGGAGCTGGGCCCAAACCTGGCCGACGTCATCCTGGAGCAAATGAGTCCCGCGTGCAAGGCATGGATGGGCGTTGATCGATCGCTGCAGGGCCCTTCTTCCGGGTTCTGCGTCGACACCGACCAACTCCGGGCGAACATCCACGAGCACATTCTGGACGTGGGCAGAAAGGCCGAGGAACGGGTCGAGCGGAGAAGACGCCGTCAGCTGGCCAAACGGCAAGACCGGACGGAGGAGTTTGAACTGCTCAAGTTCGAGTGCCGCCAGAAGATCGAGATTGCTCGGGACGAGGAGCGGAAGCGGATGCAGGAGCTGCTGCGAGAAGCGGAGTGGGAGCTGGCCGAGAAGTTCCGAGCTATGAAGGTTGAGCTTGGTGAGGACTATCTGCGGGGTAGGAGGGAGATGGCTCAGTTTATGTGTAGGAACATGAGAAAACAAGCGTTCGAGTTGATTGGAGGAATTTCTCGACAGTACCGGATTGAGCTGGAACGTGAAGTGACAAAACGGGTTGACGAAGAGGTCGAAAAGATGGCGGAACAGATCGACGAGGTTGTTCAGCGAGCCGTTGAGTAAGTTTGAGGAAATAGACATGATTCAAAATGTAATCAACTCCAAATTCATAGACATCAACAGCAAATCGATACGGAAGCTATGCGAAGGATGTGCTACCGCTACGAAGAACTCATGAAGAACCAGAATCATCGAGCGGCTTGCCGACAACTTACTGAGCTGTCCCAGCAAATTTGCGCTCGCTGGGCAGAACTCACCAAGAAACCGGACAGCGCGGAGATCTGCTGCCAAACTTCGTTCATCATCCCAAATCCTTCAGAGGGGATCGAATCGGAGTCCGTCGTTCAGAGCAAAGGTTTCGAAGAACCCAGCGAGCCCATCGAAAAGGAGGACATTTTCGTCATTGAATCGTGCTTTATGAAGCCGGGACCGAGTCCAGTTTACAGCTTTGCGGACAGTATCGTCCAGGAAGAGGTTGCACCTTCCTCTTCCACCTTGGAGGCATTCGCCCTGGAAGATCAAATTTACGCCCAGCCCAAGTACTATCGTAAAATACACGATCAACTGTTTCCAACGCCAGAACCCAGCTGGGAACCACCCAAAATTGACGAGATTTCAGAAATTCGAATTGAAGAGCCATCACTTGCCGCAATCGATTCAGATTTTGCACGGGAAGTGGTCAAGGGAATTTTGTCCGATGTTGACCTATCGGAGGAAGAAATATCGTACGATTCATCGGATGTGGAGGAAGTTCCTCGGATTGAGTGGTGAGCACAATATTAAGTAATTATATGATTCACTACTAAAAATAGAAATCATCTCAATTCCAGGCTCCCGTTAGAACAATCCGAAACTGATACACCCAATTTGTTTGACGTACAGAAAACGGAATCAGCTATTGACATTCTAGTGAATGGAATCGTGCTCAAGTATATAAGAGCCACTGATAAAGATTTACAAAATTAATAAAAATAAAAAAATGATATTTAATCAATTGAAATGAAAAAAAAAACTATGAAGGAAAAGTCCAGCTAAAACCTGAATCTAAATTTCAAGCCTGATTTTCTAAATTTTCTAAACAAAAAGTATTTCAGAGAAACCTCTTTTTACGCGATGTTCTATGTTTTTTTTCTAATTTATTTATTTTTCTGTAACGACTAAACATTTTTGAATTTTTTTAGAAGCAATTTGTACGTACGATAGCTTGAAAGTTTATTTTGATCTTTGTTGTGATTTGGATTTAAAATGCATCAAAATTTTCAATGCGACGCAAATTAGGTAAATACTTAAGTCTCTTTAAGCTATATTTTTAAATTTCTAGTTTACTGATCTGCAAACAGAATTTTTTGACTTTTTTCTTATTAGCCAAATGAATGTTAATAAATGCTTAATATATTTTATTTATCGATTTCTAAATATTCAACTGTTCATCTCTTACCATAACAAAATCTGAATTTCCGGACCAAAAATGTTTTTTTTTTTTTCAATTTCGGGAATTCCTGGGACAAAATATAAAAATCCCCGGGTTTTGGAAAAATCCCTTGAATTTTGTCCCCGGAATTTCCGGGATGGACGAACTAAAAATAGTTATGGAACTGCATTCGAATGAGCGAATCCAAATTTACTGACGGATAGCTGCCATAAGCTTGAAACCACGTGTTCGGAAATAGAGGAGAAAAGCAACTCGCGACAAAATATTGAGGCTAGGAATTTTGACAGGTATGATTATCATAAAGTATTCGCTCCTTTTCTCTCCCACAGAAAACCTGGGAACGAGGTAGCTGTCAAACTAGGCCAAAATGTTAAAGTAACTCACAAAATGAACTTTGAGTGATTTGAGTTCATTTCTGACGTCACGATTTTCTCCTCTATAGAGGGGAAAATCGTGACGTCATAAATGAACTCAAATCACTCAAAGTTCATTTTTGAGTGACTTTAACATTTTGGCCTAGTTTGACAGCTACCTCGTTCCCAGGTTTTCTGTGGGAGAGAAAAGAAGGCGAATACTTTATGAAATTCATACCTGTCAAAATTCCTAGCCTCAAAATTTTGTCGCGAGTTGCTTTTCTCCTCTATAGAGGAGAAAACCGTGACGTCAGAAATGAACTCAAATCACTCAAAGTTCATTTTGTGAGTGACTTTAACATTTTGGCCTAGTTTGACAGCTACCTCGTTCCCAGGTTTAATGTGGAAGAGAAAAGGAGCGAATACTTTATGATAATCATACCTGTCAAAATTCCTAGCCTCAATATTTTGTCGCGAGTTGCTTTTCTCCTCTATTGTCGAACAATAGTGTTGAAACGTCAACATCAATTTGACAACTGGTTATGGCGGTTGAGTGCATTTTAATTCGAATACGTTCGAACTAGCAAGCATTCGAATTAGCGAACATTCGAATAAACGAATCTACTCTGTATGTGACATTATGTTCTCAGATTCCACTTTGAGGTAAACACAACGCAGTAGGGCTGGCCGCTTTAATTTTGTAGTAATTCTTCGGGTGTACTTGGATTTACTGCCTCAAAATTTTGTCGCGAGTTGCTTTTCTTCTCTATTGTTGATGTCGACAAGAAAATTGCTTGGGGCGTATTGTAATCTTACCTTAAGACTTTTTGCGTTTGTGCTAGATAAGATTAAAATTTAAACTTTAGTAATTTTGTTTGCCCCTGAATTTTTAATTTTTTGTAAATCTGTGTAAATAATAGAAAAAAGAGAGTATTTACATAGGGGAAATAAACCCTTTCTTCGTCAGATGGAGATTTTGATGCTCGATTAAAGCCCCATAAACACTACTTAGAAGGTCCAATAAACCAAATTTCCAGTTTTTGCTTTTTGAGTGTTTTTAAAACCGCCTTGAGTTAGTGGTATTAAAAAACACCCAAAAATCAAAAACTGAAAATTTGGTTTATTGGACCTTTTCAAAAAAAAACTCCAGAAATGCACTTTTGATCATAATTTCTATTTTGCAAGACCATTTCTCATCATTTTGTTGGCACACACATCTATACGCAAGATGAGAACAAAGGGTGCCACCAACACCACCAGCAGAGCATGTTGGAGTGAGCCAGTGATGCCAGGAAACTTTCTCTATAAACGCTACTTTTCGTGAGTGCTCGCTTAAAATTTTATAACAATTGACAGCACTAAGCAGACACGAAAGAGCGCTGAAAGAAAAAAAGAACTAAGCTGAAAATAGAAAAATGGACGTGGCCCAATGCATTCTCGTCTGATGAGAAAACATTTGAGAAATATATATTTTTTTAAATGCTTATTAAGGAATAGAATAACTTTTAGTAAAAGTGAAAATAAACAGAAATGTTCACAAAAAGTTTCTATACGCGTTGGTGTACTTGGTTTTACTAAATTTCAAGGAACACTCCAAATTATTCAGCATCATTCAAACACGACCGCTTATTAGGCTTAAAATGGGTATATTTCCCCTAATTGGTTCAGAAAAAAATCTCATCGGATTTCCCACAACCATGCGGTTCCATAAAAGAAGACAATGGGGGCGCTTGCTACAAAAGCAACATCATTAAACTCACCACCCAGCTTGTTGCTTGTGGTGACTCTACATCCAAGCAACCAACCACTCTTTCCACCACGTGGTCAATTCAGTTACCGTTCTGAAAAGACGACACGTTACTTTTCTCCATTAATGTTTAGGAAATTCATAACGTTTAAAACAGAGCGTTGTGCTGGTGTTAGTGTTAATTCAAACTTATCTGTCATAACAGATTTGCCGGTGAGTGGGGTGATTGTTGATAAGCAATCCATTCTATGTTGTGAATTGATCAACTTGATTCTTTTTGTTTTCATCTTAAGGTAAGCATTGTTACAGTAGATTCTATGCAGAAAGCCAGCACATATCTAATTTTCTAGTTTGATATTCAGGTTTAGCTCCATATTTTACAAATATGTCTGATTAAGTAACATTTGTTTGTTATATTTTACAGAAACACCAAATCCAGCTTTGGAACAAGTTATAAAACAATGATGAGGTAGTAAAGAAAAATTCTGGAGTTTTTTTTTTTGAAAAGGTCCAATAAACCAAATTTTCAGTTTTTGCTTTTTGGGTGTTTTTTTATACCCCTGACTCAAGGCGGTTTCGAAAACACCCAAAAAGCAAAAACTAGAAATTTGGTTTATTGGATCTTTTCAAAAAACTAAAAAATTAAACACATATTTTTCTAGCCGCCTCCGCAAAATTACCAACCCAGCCGGCGAGCGCAACAAAGCCCCCATCTTGGAAGTCCTCCAGAAATTCCTGAACAGCACCCGCCAAGACCAAAAGCTGCTGGAAATCTCTTCCGGCGTGGGAAGTCACGCCGCGTTCTTCGCGTCCAACTTCCCAAACATCCACTATCAACCATCCGAGGTTGACACGGCCCTGTTTGGCAGCATTGAAGCCTACCGGAGCGAAGTCGTTGCGCCAAAGCTGCAACCTCCGATCCAAATCGACATCTCGAAACCCTGCACGGAGTGGGTCAACGAGGCGGATATAAGCTTCGCTACGTGCGGCGAGAGTTACGATTACATGCTGAACATTAACATGATGCACATTTCGCCGTTTGAGTGCAGTGAGGGGCTGTTTTGGAACGCCGGGAGGTTGCTCAAGAAGAATGGGCTGTTGATTACTTACGGACCTTATGCGGTCAATGGAGTGCTACAGCCGGAGAGTAATGTGCAGTTTGATGTTAGCCTGCGGGGAAGGAACGCGAGCTGGGGAATTCGTGATGTAACGGAGCTGGAGAAGTTGGCGGCTGGAAACGGGATCAACTTGAAACAGATGTTTGATCTGCCAGCGAACAACAAGTGTTTGATCTGGGAGAAGGTCAGGGGATTGCAAGGAGCTTGAGAGAAACGAATAAAGTAACGAAAAAGACAACGACAGTCTATTTATTTCAATCAATATCCAGAGGATCCTCCACCTTCACGGCAGCAGCAAAGTCGTTCTCGACTTCAGCTTGGAAATTCGGTTGAACAATCAGCACCGATCCGGAGAATGTCCCACCGTCTGGAAGATTCTGCGATGGAATCGCATTCCTGTTCAACATCTTGCCGCCTGAAAAGAAATAAAATCTAGTTAGTTCAACCAAAGCTCCCTCCAAAAAGATCCCCCAACGAACCTGGAAAGTAGTCCGTCTTGACGAAATGCTTGCTGCACACACTCGAATTCTTGGTTGGCTCCCTTGGACTCCTAATGGCCTCAACCCAACGCCCGTATCGCCGATCACTAGGCTTTGGAAAGTTGTGCAGCGAAATCCCCTCGCAAGCTCGGTGCGAACATCCGGGCACGAAACAGCACCGGTTGCTCTTGTGTACCGGACGCTCCTCCGGTGGGAGTCGTTTGCGCTTTGGTTCCGTTTTCAGTTTGGCTAGCTTTTTGGACGGAACCGCGTTGGGTTTCAGGTACAGGCTGGTCACCGTCCGGAAGTCACGTGGTTCGAAGTGAAGCGGGCACACTCTCAGGTTGGTGGTGCTGGCGGTGCTTTCCATCGATAGGGCAGCTTTCCACTTTTTGAGCACGTAGGGTTTCTTGGTCGGAAAGGTCAACGACTGTTTTCGTGTATTTGTTGGGCATTTGGCGACGCAGCAGGCGTTTACAGCGGAGGCGGTCAATTTTGGTCCCTCGGTGGGTATGTTGAGTTTCGGGACGGCTTTTGGTTTGAGCTCTTGGCGCACGTCTAAAGAATAGAAATTTGATTTTGTTGCTTGTTTTGTAATTTTGCTGGTAGATGCTAACTTTGACATGATTTATGCGTAAAATTGATCCGAGTTGATCTTTAGAAGTCATATACAATTATTTTATCCTTTCTTCCTTCCCCTGGTTTCGAAAATACTATGTAGTGCTTATTTTCAAAAAAAAAAAAAATGCCCGTTACCTAAATGAAACGCAAAATACCAAAATCTTCAATTAACTTTAATTCAATTTAAAATTAGAATTAGTATTTGAAGTAGGAAGGAATTCATGTATTAACACAGTTTGTGTATTATAATAAATCCGAAAACATATTTGTCAGCAGGCCATCTCAAAACCACTATGATGTCGGGAAAGAAACAACCGACGGCGTGCCTTCCGATAAATATTGATTGGAAAAGGACTGATTTTATCACTGCTACCAAGGAAAAAGGACGCCCAAAACAAGAAGACCCCTGCCGAGCATCACTCTTAGATTTTTTTTACCGAATTTGGTAGTTGAAAAATCGGTAAAGTTTTGATCAGTAAACCTTCTGTCAAAATAAAAAAAAATACCGAATTTCAGTTGTACAATAAACAACAAAGAACTTCATTACCAAATTTCGGTAAGTTTTTACCGAATTCGGTAATTTACAGTTTACCGAACCACCAGTTGAATTTTTTTTTTGCATAAAAATGAAAAAAAGTGATGAGAAATGGCTGTCTTAACAAAAATGGTGCGTAAATATTCGAAAATCTGTATCTTTGGAAAGAATTTTCTGATCGATTTGGCGTCTTGGGCAAAGTTGTAGGTATTTTTTTAGTAAACTATTTTTCACAAAATTTAAATCCCTCTCTGGTCACTGCTTTTTGGTTAAAATTTAGATAAAAAAAAAACTATTTATGGCAAATTGTTGGGTCCGGAAATTAAACCATGTGTCACCAAGTGTGTTAAATCTAATGTTTACAAATATTTAACGCTTATTTTCTTGAAAAATAAGCATTTTGCTAAAGTATGTACGGAAATAGTAGTTTATGCAACAAGTTGCAAAAAGAGGATTTTTTCAGCACGAGTCGTACATTTATCAAACGAGGTTCACCGAGTTGGATAAATACGAAGAGTGCTGAAAAAATCAAGTTTTGCAACGAGTTCCATACAACATTTTTTGCAATCCCGAAAAACACGCATTGAGTGAAATTTTAAGTCAAATTTTCACGTATTTGTCAATAAATCGTTTAAATCAAAACAATGTTGAAAAGTGTTACTTTTCGAAACAAGTGCTGAAAAGTTCAACTTTTCAGCACCCATTTGAGTGCTGAAAAGTAGATCTTTTCAGCATTTATTTTGAAAAGTGTTGCTATTCGATTCTGTTATTTTTGGTACAGAAAAGTAGGCTATTTCGTCGTTCAAGAATGACAGGAAAAGTAAGTAGTTTCACGACGGAATTGCAAAAAAAAATGTTTTTATTCTGTATGATTTTTGAATGCTCATGAAATATGATTGATTATTACGATTTCTTTGCAGGAATTTCTTATTTATGAAAAATGAAAATAAGTAACCGTCACTTACTCTTTCGAAAGTCACTGTCGACGAAATGCAGCTGGCAAATCTTCTCGTACCGCAAGCCGGACAGGAAAAAGTGCGCCTGCCATTTCTTGAACGAACTGCTGCAGGATGGCGGAACCGAGAAAAACTGCAGCGTCGTCGACTCCTCGTCATACGGGCACGACGGCACAACGCACTTCATCACTTTACTTCGTTTAATATCAGTTATTGTTTAAACTTTCTTGAATTAACTAAACTGTGTGGAGGAACTAATGTAAATAATGATGGGAGCTGTGGGACCTTAATCGGCTACACTGGAGAATCCCCAACACCGGAACGCGCACCTCACAGAATGAGACTGTCGCTCTCCCGATCGTTCGCTGCACTGACAGCTAAGCCTAGCGCCACCCATGCGGTGGGTTCGGCACCAAGCGCCACCTTGGCGCATATTCCAAAAGGGACTATGCCTTTACGGAAAACTGGTATCTCACATCCTCCTTCTTCTCCAAAAAGACTTCAACTTAGGGATAAAAGAACCATTTTAGAAAAGGGAGTCAAATTTTAGAAATCATCACAATCAGGTGAAAACAATTCATATATTTAATTGTGCTCCTTAAATATCCGAGCTGTTTCGTGTTCGCATTACCCTCTTGGTCAAACCATTCCAGATAGCATCACTGCGTAACGCTGTTTCTCTACAAATAAAAATCATTCGTCCTCGGAATCATCAGAATTCAAACCACGAAACATAACATAAGTACAATCATTATATATTTCGCTTTTACAAGTCACTATCACCCAAAAAATCTAATCGCTATTTTAACTTTAAATTTCTCTTTACTACATTCCATCGTGGTCCTAGTCTATACAATTGTTATCCATCAGCATTCAGACACTTATTCAGTCCAGTCAAGTCTCAGTCCAGATTTTATTACATAGATCAATTCCCGCTCTGAATTTTATAACCAATCCTAACATTCAGACACTAAAAGATATCAAAGGCTCCGGTCTCCGGTCAACCTGCCTGCGAGCGCCTTACCACTCAATTAACCGTGGCACTGCAGCGGCGTCCCCATTCGCAAGAATTCGTTGCATTTCCTACGGTCTTCCAACCTCACAATAAGCAATTTAGCTTCCTGCAGGTGTCTCACCTCGCAAGAATTCCGAATGCATCAAAGCTTCCCAATGCATCAAAGCTTTCATCTGTAAGCGTCCTTGATTGTCCTCTTCTGTTAATAATCTCATTCGTAAACATAATTTTAGTTACACAAATCTTGGGGACAAGATTTCGGAGTAAAGAATGATCCTACACGGTCAAGTGTCAGAGTTCTACTCATTTGTTTATTTTTAGAATTTTTCTTAAATACTAGCTAGAAAGTTCTAGAATGTGGTTCTGGATGAAGAGGCCTCGTCACGTACTTCGGTGATAATAGGTCGTAACTTATGACCTGCCGGGAAGGGTTGTGCAGTTGATTTTACATCGTTGTACTTTCTCCTGTCCTTCGGGGTCCGTAGCGTCGTAAATTACATGAGGTGTTGTGTGGGAGCGTCAGTGCGTGGCTGGTGTGGTCTATGCGTAACTTTTTCCTAGCGGTTTTCCCAGTTTGTTTCGTAAACAGACAATCCCAAACGCCTTTTCCAGTTCGCAACCAGTCTGATTCGTAAACAGATATGTCTAAGCAGCCGTCCTAGTTCGGTCCATGAACGAACATTTCCAAGCAGCCATCCTAGTTCGATTCAAAAACGAACATTTCCATACGGTCGTCCCGGTCCGCAACACGTCCGATTCGTGAACAGACATTTCCAAACGGCCTTCCTAGTTCGACTCGTGAACGAACATTTCCAAGTGGCCATCCTAGTTCGATTCGTAAACAGACATTTCCAAGCGGCCTTCCTAGTTCGACTCGTGAACGAACATTCCAAGCGGCCATCCTAGTTCGATTCGTAAACGAACCTTTCCAAGCGGTCGTCCCGGTCCGCATCCCGTCTGATTCGTAAACAGACATCTCCAAGCAGCCTTCCTAGTTCGACTCGTGAATGAACATTTCCAAGCGGCCATCCTAGTTCGATTCGTAAACGAACATTTCCAAGCGGTCGTCCCGTCTGATTCGTAAACAGACATCTCCAAGCAGCCTTCCTAGTTCGACTCGTGAACGAACATTTCCAAGCGGTCGTCCCGGTCCGCATCCCGTCTGATTCGTAAACAGACATTTCCAAGCAGCCTTCCTAGTTCGACTCGTGAACGAACATTTCCAAGCGGCCATCCTAGTTCGATTCGTAAACGAACATTTCCAAGCGGTCGCCCGGTCCGCATCCCGTCTGATTCGTAAACAGACATCTCCAAGCAGTCTTTCTAGTTCGATTCGTAAACGAACATTTTGTTGAAAAAAGCAAATTTCCGATTGATAAGCCTTTCTACCGTTGACAGCTTTTATATTGGCATAATTCGTCAACCAATCTTCAAAAATTGGTCAATTTTTGTGACGATATTAAAATTGTCTGGATCGTCAAGGGTTAGTCCCACAATTTGCCAAAAACGTGGTGGATTCTGTGGATCATCTAGGGTTAACCGCGTTTTGTCATGTTTTCACAATTTTCATCCCTTACTGTATGTCTGCATCGAGGATTCGCCGCTCTCATTCCTCCCCGGTCCATCTCCACTCACAAAACCCGTAATTTCCAAGCAACTCACCAATACCAAGACACCAATGGCACGAGCTCCGCTGCTTCCTCTCTTGCAGTAGAAACAAAGACACTTACTCTTCCGCGTGTTGGGGATTCTCCGGGGATAAAAACAGGTTCTATCCGTTTTCACCGGGGTCCCGGTGATAATCCGGCAGGATCGCCATTGTGGGACCTTAATCGGCTACACTGGAGAATCCCCAACACCGGAACGCGCACCTCACAGAATGAGACTGTCGCTCTCCCGATCGTTCGCTGCACTGACAGCTAAGCCTAGCGCCACCCATGCGGTGGGTTCGGCACCAAGCGCCACCTTGGCGCATATTCCAAAAGGGACTATGCCTTTACGGAAAACTGGTATCTCACAGGAGCAACTTTCGCGGGTAGAAAAACCAAACAAAAACAAACGAATCAGTTCAGCCTCTCACAACCAGATGGCAAGCGTTACCTTTCATCCCAGTGAAAAAGCCGGTCGTTACGTCCGACCTGTCGCCGCGACAAGTGTAACGCAACCCAGCATGATGACAGATAAACAAAAACATGGACGCGTCTAGCTGAATTTGGGCTCTGCACAGTTTGCGTAAAAATGTTTTAAAGCAATCATGGACTACAAGCCCAACTTTATCTGCTTCGACCAGGTGTGCCGGATCTGCATGAAGAGCAGCCATGAGCTGCAATCGATCTTCGGCCTGCCGGAAAACATTCCGGAGCTGGTGCGGCTGCTGTCCCAGGTGGAGGTAAGTTCGGAATGTTGCATGAAACACTCTTTTTGGACTCGCTAATTCCACCTTGATCTTAGGTCCTTGAAAGTGACGATCTACCGAAGCAAATCTGTCCGGAGTGCGTGAGCTACGCGGAAAGTGCGGTGGAGTTCAAGGAGCGATGTATCCGGTCGAACCTGACGCTGCAGGAGTATCTGGCTGGCACGGATCACAAACAGATCCTGAAGCAGGAGCCGGGGCTGGTGGGTGATGAGGACGGGATTCCGCTCGGGCCGGAGTTTATCAAGTGTGAGATTGATGAATCGGAGGATGGTGGGGGGAATGACTTTGAGATCGCCGATGGGAACGATAGCGAGGACAGTGAGGAGCGAGATGGGGAGGAGGTGGAAGTTGAGGAAGAGGAGAGGATCGATCGACGGATCAGGAGGAGGAGAACGAGGCGGCAGGTGGTGGAGGACGAGGATGAGGATTCCGATGATGAGCCGTTGAGTTCGAAGAGGACACGGGGAGAGACTTACGGCTGCACAAGATGCGAGGAAAAGTTCCGGAACAAGGCGCACATCAAGTTCCACATCAAGAGCGACCACGCGGACGAGAATACTCCACCGGAAGACAAGTAAGTAGTGTTCACTGTTAAGTTGTTTGTTCTAGTAAGGTAATTTCCCTTGAGAACTGTTCAGTTGATAATCGTCGAGTAATCAACGCTCCTTGTAGAATCCGTCGCTGTTTCTACTGCCCCAAGTCGTACTCGAACTACGAGCTGCTCAAGATCCACCTGAACTTCCACCCGCGCAGCGAGTGGATCTGCCCGATGTGCGGCAAGGAGCTGAAGAAGAAGGACAAGTTCATCGATCACCTGCGGATGCACGCCAACGAGCGGCACTACAAGTGCGACGTGTGCGACAAGGACTTCACCTCGTACAAGTACATCTCGAACCACATGAAGATGCACAAGCGCAAGGGCGAGAAGGTGGTAAGTGGTTCCGCGGTTAGTCTGATGGTGGAGTTTGTTGTTGAGGAAGATTTGTTACTTTTAGGGTAAGTTTAAGTTCGATGAATCCAGTGACGATAGTGAGTACGATCCGGAGGAAGAAGACGAAGAGGAGGAAGAGGAAGACGATGGTAGCTTATCGGAAAGGGAAGAGAGAATAAAGGTATGGAAGGTTGTGCTAAAGCTATTCGTGATTACAATATCTTGCTGATATTTCTAGAATGCATACTCGTTGACTCCGGAAGCTCCAACCGACTGCCCAGTGTGTGGTGAAGCGTTCGATCGCGTACTGTCTGTCAAGTATCACATCGACAGCGAGCATGTTCCGCTGGATGAGTCCATGCCGATGGTGCACCACTGCGTAACGTGCCAGCGGAACTACATGACGTTTGACCAGCTCAACAGCCACATGAAGCTGCACGCGGAGAAGATCTGGAGCTGTCCGGAGTGCAAGAAGCAGTTCCGGAGGTTGGACAAGTACAGGGAGCACCAGAAGATCCACCACGATGATCGGAGCTTCTTGTGTGTGTACTGTGGGAAGGATTTCCCTACGACTAAGTATATGAACCGTCACCTGCAGTCCCACCTGAAGGAGAAGGTCCAGAAGCCGGAGGAGGTATGAAAAAGCTTTGGTAGTTCGATCAGGAATCGATAGCTCATCTAGGATTTTACAGGAGTTCGAGTGCGAGGTGTGCGGCAAGAAGATGAAGTACAAGTCCAACTACACAAACCACATGAAGACGCATGGTCCAGAGCACTCAAAGCCGATCAAGGCAGACCCGGACTCACCACCGAAGAAGATTTATCTGTGCAGTATTTGCGGCCGCAATTGCGGATCGTCGAGCAATCTGACCGTGCACATGCGACGCCATAACGGCCAAGCCATCTGTTCGTGTTCAGTGTGCGGAAAGGGCTATCCGAGGAAAGCTGATCTGGTGATGCACATGCGGAAGCATACAGGTTCGTATTCTTGGCTATTATAACTGGTTCCGGAACTTCAACTCTTCCAATTCTAGGAGAGAAACCCTATGAATGTCCAACGTGCAACCGCGGATTCGCGAGACGTGACAAGCTACGTATTCACATCCGGACTCATACTGGAGAGAAGCCATATGCTTGTCCCTGTGGACGCGCCTACGCTCAGGTTAGTACTCCTGGAACCTCATTTCACCCTTCTTCCACCAACCGATATCTTCTATTCAAGAAAAACGATCTCAAGACGCACCAGAAGCGCAACACGTGCGGCCAAAACTTTGACATCACAAAGCTGATGGCACCTTACCAGCCGTCGATCTGCGTCCGAGCTCCACCGCCAGCCCAACCCAAGAAACACTCCAAGTCCCGTGCCGCACCAGCTCCAGCCGCTCCGGAACCACCTCCACCACAGCCACAAACTTCCATTCCGTCGACCTCCCAGCACCAGAACCAGCAGCAGCTTCCGTACTCAAACGCCTCCACATACTCGGTTCCGATGCAGCAGCAGTCACCGGCCCTGGTTGGGACGCACAGCAGCGTGTCCCAGTCGCCCAGTCATCACGAGCTGAGCCGGATGTCGGATTCGGTGCCAAACAGTCCGGTGGATTTGATGACCCGGCATCAGGCGTTTGGAGGGGAGCGTTCCCAGGAGGGATGGTGGGACCGTCCGGGAACTTTGCCAACCCGTACCACCCGTCGGCGGCGCAGGGTTAAAAGTTGAAGAGGACAGAAGGCATCGGATGCCGGATTTGATTTGACTTTGATTGTGATGTCGATTCGTGGAGATTCATTTAAGTTTTATAAGTATTTCTTAACATGCAATCGTAAAAATATCCCGGATTGAGCAATAAATTTGCTTTTAAAAAACTATGATTAGCAGCTCATTTGTATCACAATTTCCACAAATTTCGTGCAAGGTTCAACTGAATATGAAGTCAACACACTTGGTTTTTTTCAACGAATTCGGTAAAATTCACCGAATTTTCAACTGCTGAACAGTTCGATAAACTGAAAACTATCGAATTCGGTAAAAACTTACCGAAATTCGGTAATAAATTTCATTATTGTCATCGTACAACCGAGATTCGGTAAAATTTTGTTCATTTTGACAGATGGTTTGCCGATCTAAACTTAACCGATTTTTCAACTACCGAATTCGGTAGTAAAAATTTTTCGAACCGATTTTGACATAAACTTAGAAAAATATTCGCAACGGCCTAGCCGAAATTTGTACATATTTAAAGCATTTTGTGATACATTTTTTATTTTTTGAAAATTTTTTAAAATCAGAGCTTAAGATAGGACTTTCTTATTTTTGGTCGTCAAAATAACAATTGTTAATTTTTACATGATTAACTAGTAAACATAACATTGACAAAAGTTTGGAAAAATATTGTTGCATGTCGTTTTTATGTAAGTTTTACGTGAAAAACTGATCCGGCCGATTTTTGACGTAAAATGTCGATAAAAACGACTAGTATGAATATTTATTCAAAATTTTGGTTAAGTTTTGTTCACTGGTCATCTGAGAACCGATTCCATCAAATGAACCATGAAAAATGCTATTAATATTACGAAATTGCGTTTTTTTATGCTAAAATTAACTCAATGCTGAGAATACATTTTGAAAAAATATTCTGCGAACTCTTATCTACATTTTGATTTAATCACATAAGTCTATAAAGGCCATAATTTAATCGGGCTAGAGAATTATTTTTTAAATGTTATGGGCTTTCTAATAGTTTTTTTTTGTATTATTTTCCATGTAAAGCATTTTGAAATGCTGAAATCTGTATTAGGGCAGTATTTTAAAGTATTTTTAAGGTGAGTTGGGCAATTTTGTTTTTAAAATCATTCAGTTTTACTTTTGGAGTAATTTAAAAGATAACTAGGGAACTGAAAAAATGGGGTTGAAAACTTCCAAGTAGTGTTAAAATATTTGCATAAATGCTACAAAAGCTATTTCAATGAATATTGATGAAAACGTTGCAATAGAACTCCAACGAAATATGTCGATTCAACTCTCAAAATGTCGGAAAATTGCCCCCTGCCTTTTATTTACTATTTTAAAGTACACCGTGGGACAATTTTGACAAATTTGGAATTAATTTATAAGCATAAGCATTTGAAGTTCAATTTCCAACCCTCAAACACAATATTAGTTTAGCCATGGTTCGTTCGGCTCTGGCTAGGGTGTACCATCTTATTTGTCTTGTGTCATTCGCCGGTTTACTATTCAAATTCGTTTATGTATGACCATCTCTAAGCTGCTCAAGAAGATTTTAGACAAGGGTTCTGATTTTCGGCTCACAGATCAGAAATCACTCACTCATCGCCGAACGAATCTAGCGCAACCACCATTCGCGGGCGAACACGAATCGCTAGCCCCTTGGCCAATCGCTTCACACAGCGAAACAAATACTTTGTGAATTTCTTTGCCTACTCCGTCCGTCGACCCGAATCACAAACGTAGAGAGAAGAGAATCTAACAAAATAGTAGCTCGGCGCTCTTCTTGCCTGCGTAACAGTTTGCAGTAAATTTGTACTAGGCAAGATGTAAATTGCAATCAAATGTGTCTTTAATGTTAGCAGTTTAATAAATGATCAAAAAAAAGTCCAATCGCAGACTATTTGACGTCAACTTTGAGCAAGAAAACGCTATCAGCTTCTATGATCTACTCGCTGTAAGAGAGCAAGAGGGAGGGAGAGGCAGAGCATTGAAAAGTATTCGGTAGCGATTGGAGTGGAAGTGACAAACGGTAGGAAACGGTCAGAGAATTTATTCGTCGCATTCAACTTGTGATCGCGAGTGAATGAATCGTTTTGAAGCAATCAGGAGCCTATAATTTTTATATGCCAGAGCGCCAAAGTGGATTTCTGAAGATCTTTTGGAGTTCTAGAACAAGCATGTCAAACTGAAATCCATTCTTGCCGGTAGGATAGCGTCTGAAGCGGTGAGCCCAGTCGAGCAACGTAGTGGATTCGATCGGTTGCCTTGCATTGAAAAACCAAAGTCGGCGAAAGGCGAAACAACGACGGAATTACCCTAAAACACACCTGAACAACAAAGGGCAGCGTGGAGAAATCAGCGATTACTAATCACTCTGCGTGCAGCAAATGGAACGATTCGTCACAACTAAAGTGTGCGTCGAATCCACAGTCTGAGCTGCAGTACACACGTCCGACAAGCCAGTCAGGAGTTCTTTTCTAAGCAAAACAAAGAGACAGGTTTCATGCAATCAGTTGAGCAAGTATTGCACAAGCAAATGCACCAGAGATTGAAGATTCAGTTAAAAAACTATCCACCATATTGATCTAAGCCATGGTATCGATATTGAAGTCCGTGATAGAAGAAATAAAACGACAACACGTGGTTACAATGTTGAAAGTAGATAGTTTTATTACTACACGCTACCATTTAGCAATCCTGTTACGTGGTGTGCTAATGTGTTGTATGTTAGCAAATACTGGGTTTCTACTATTTTCCTGAAACATTTAACAACGAGATACGTTTGATTGCATATCAATTTTGAATTGATCTATTTTCTTTTTTTTTTTTTTTGAGTTTTGCCAAATTGTGTCATAACATAGATATTTGCGTCACTCAAAGCATACAAGTTTCAATTTAATATCTTTAGTTTTGTTCTGCGTTTTCCGAATGTTTGCAAGCGGATGATCTCGGAATCTCAGCTGCTGACAGAATCTTAAATACATTGGCACACATGCGTGCGTGTGTGTGCGCGTTCACTGGTTTCTCTATTTGTCTGTGGCAAGGTTTGTGGGTGAGTGTTTTTAAAGCTGTGTGTCCTCGTTCATCCATAGCTACTCTAACAGTAATCACTCGAGGCTCAGGGAACAGTTTTTGGGGGGAATTTCCTTACATCCTAGGTATTGCACAGTTTGGAGTTGTATTTACAATTGTCTAGCGCGATTCGCTCCCGATCACCTTCTACCAGGGCCTCCACATGCTGTCGTCACTGGAACCGTCGTTGTGGTGCTCGTGCGAGGTGGCCTCGTTGGAGGAGACGTTCTCGTACGAGGTACCCGGAGCTATCGCGCACTTGCTGTCTTCTGGTTCGCGTTGGTGACGATCTTCCGACGGACTACCCGGGTTTGGGAGTTCTTTTTTGACGCTGCTGTGACTAGAGGGGTCTTCGTTTTGTTCGGGGATGTCCTCGGAATCGAGTACCGGGGTGGGTGCTCGTCAACTGGTTCATCGACTTCCATTTTGCTGACCGTACTAGATGATGGTTGCTGGACTTGGGGAGGAGGTGGTTGAGGGGTAGGGACTTTCGGTACAGCGGATCGTGCCATCAGGGCTCGGACGTCCTCGAGAGTCATCTTGCTGATCGAGTCCGGAATGCCGAGCGATTTCTTGTACAGCTCCCAGTAGTTTTCGTCCACGTTTTCCGGGAGTGTGTGCTGCAGGTTGGCCATGATGTCCGCGGTCAGCTTCGTGGAGTGCCGCCTGGCGTCGGTTTTGCTCGATCAACGTTTCAAAGTCCGTTGCGGGGTGGGCACTGCTGGGATGTGGCTCGATCATGGGTTGGGTGCTGAGACCAAGGGCCGTGGCCAGCTGAAGATAGTGATCTGGGATCAGAAGCGCCATCTGACCTTGAGGTGGGTACTGAGGAGGAGGTACGTGTTCAGAGTGCTGCAAAAAAACTTCGTAAAATTTCCATTAACCTTAATAAAATCTTTCTCAAAACTCACGTTGGAAACGTCCTTGTCGGATTCCAGAATCCCCGACGAAGGGGTCGGCGAGGATATCGCCGGTGATGCCGTGGCGAACCCGTTCATCAGCAGACCCGGCTCCTGCTTGACCATGCCCTGGTCTATCCGGCAGTTCTTCAGGTTCGTCATGTCGATCAGCTTCTGCTGTTGACTCAGTGACATGAGCTTATTCAACGACACGTGGTTCGCGAACGGAGACACGCTCGATCTGCTCCCGGGTGCGCTTGACAGGCCACCACCGAGGTCGGAGCCGTGCGAGCCAAGGTCGTCCAGGTGGTGAGAGGGGACGAGCGGTTGGGGTGAGTGAAGGGATTTTGTTCGGTGGCCACGGTTGTTGTTTTCATCCTGGTGGTGCTGAAAAGATAGAAAAGTTCATTTTAAACTTATTCAAAAACTCTTTTTTAGACTTTTCTCTTACCGACTTTGGCGTCGGCGTCAGCAGTGCCATCTCCGCTGTCGGACTTCGGTACGCCGCAAACGGAGACCGCCCAATTTCCCGGTTCGTTTTGCTAAAATCCAACGGGTTCGAGTCCTGTCCCACCCCACTAATACCCCCACCAAAATCCAAGATATCCTTCGTCTTCTTGTGCGGTGTCGTATCGTACATATTCTCCACCTTAATGCTATCACTGCATGTAGACCCGTTGACTTTAGGACAAATTTCGGTGTCAATTTCGGCGATACAATTGTCCAGGTGGCGCAACAGGCGTGCTTTCGAACCAGCGTCCGTCAACGTGGGTACGCTGGGCAGTGGCGGTGGTTCCGGAGTGGCCAGATAGCGGGCCACCTCCCGGGCGCAGTCCGTGTACCCGGCGCGGTACTTATCGATGGCCGGGTTGTCCAGATTTCGGTGCCGCTGGAAGTGTCGCACCGTCAGCTCCAAAATATCGGCCTTTTCAAGCTTCGAGTGCTTGCTCTGGCCATCACCAGCTTTGGTCTTGACCGTGGACTCCAGGATGAGGGCCTTCAAGATGGCCAGGCTTTGGTTGATTCGAGCGCGCCGTCGTTTCTCCATCAGCGGTTTGTTGGTGCGCTTGAGCGGGTCCTGAGATGTGATTAAACCGGCGGCCGTTACTCCGTTTTGGAGGTGCGCGTCAAGCTTGGACGATAGAGCGGTTGCACTGAGTTCTGAAAATGGAATGGAGAAGGAAAATCTGTAGCTCTTCATGAAAATACAAAGATAAATTTCCGTGCATCGTTTTTGAATAAATTTAGAAATAAAAAAAAGAAAAATTTGAAAATTCACCAAGGTTGGTTTTGTTTTAGCTGATTGTAACTTTATGAAATTTATATGAAACAGTTAAAAACAAATCACAACAAAATCTATTTGATGATATCTGTGATTCTGAGAAAAAAAATGAAAGATAAAATCTTTCATCTTTCAATTAATCTTCATAGTCTACACAAAAAAAATCATGGTAATATTACATCTGGGAAGGGGTACATCTTTTATGTCAGAAAAAATGTAATTTTACCTCTGAAAATGTGTAATTTTACCACTATTATGGTGTAATGTCACTTTTTCGGTCTAAATTGAGGTAAAATTACTTAATAAAAGAGGTAATATTTAACCCTCCAAAATTACAGCTACCAAATTTACATAATTTTTCACTGTGCAACTTCATAGACGCAACATGTATAGTTTTTGCCATCGTTTCAAAGTCATTCGTTAAAAAAATCTTGCAAACAACTCAGTGATAGATACTTTTCTCACAAAATCAATTACAACAGCCAGTTTCTATTGAAATTCGCCAGAATCTACGCAGAAAAAGCTTATGAAAAAGCTATGTAAAAGTAGTTTCTCAATTTTTTAATAACAAAAGTTACACTAAAAAGTATTGAAATTTTGTAAAATCCATATATTTATACCAAATAACTTAGTATTTTTCGTTAAATGAAGTTTAAACTCTATAAATATTTCAAAAATCACTTTAAATTCATGTTTTGAAAGATTTCCATCGATTTTGAAAAGTTTATTGAAGAAAAATCAAAGTGTCTCATTGTTACCCATGGGCTGAAATGAGTGGGGAACAATGAGACAGCCCTGGATTCTAAATTTTGGCCAAATCTAATGAAAGGACATTGTAGCCCAACTTAATCCCTATGGAACATTGAAAGAAATTTGAAGAAATATTAGTTTTGGTGTAAATGGCAGCCTACGAGCGAAAAAGTATTTTTTGTCCATAATTTACTTTTACACCCCAGAATCAAACATTTATAAATAACTTTTCAAGGAAGCGTCCATAACCAAAGCCACTAATATGGCAGATGTGTATCCAGTAGACACACCTTTCCCCCAAATATGAGCCTGATTGGTTAAAACTACGACTTGTGAGAGCCATTTTATCATTGTTCCCCGTGTCTCATTGATGACTACTGTACCCTACTTTGGAACAGTCAAAAACACTTTATGAAAGCTGTAAATCATGTTCAAAGTGCTGATAGGTCGATGATAGAAATAGGCTGAGAAAGGGTATAGTTCCCCTAAATCCGTTCAGCCAGTTCCAAGATATGTGAGTGCCATTTTTTCTACACTCATCTTCACACACATAAATTTGCTCAGAATTTGATTCTGATTCGATATCAATCCGTAAAAATAGGGCCCGCAGGTCTATTAAAAGAAACTAATTTTGTGAGTGATTTTTAAGCCTTTTCTCATCGAGGAACGCAGAATCCAAGTGTTGACTAACCGTCTACCGTTATCATTATCGTTATTTCGATGATGCTATCGGCGATAGTCCTATCGCCGAAAACAGACGATAACTCAATCATTAAATCTTGCAACCATACCATGTTAAATTTTCAATGCTTTCACTAAGACAGGGTGGCCACCTCGGGAAAAAACCGGGAAAACCGGGAAAAACCCGGGATTTTTATCCACCGGGAGAAAACCGGGAAAAACTCGGGAATTCGACTGACAAACCGGGAAAATATTTTATGTTTATTTAAATTTTGACAAAAGCCCCTCTTTAATGTATTCCATATGTTCTTTTCTCAAATAGAATATTATTCCTGTTATTCTAAATGAAGAAATCGCGAAAACTAGCATTTTTTTTCCTCTACAGCAGCGGTTCTCGACCACATGTACCCCTGTGGGTACCACGAGCGGTCTCAGGGGGGCCAGAAAAAACCCCTCAAACGAAATATTTAAGAGAAAAAAAAAATAAATTGATTTGAAGCAAAAGCTAACAACCATATTTAAGGTGCAGTGAATTACGGGCGAATTATTTTTGACCAATCAGAAAATGTTTAAAAAAATATTTGAATGATAAACGTATAATTTGCATTCATTAAGAAATTTTAAGAATTTAAAATAAAGTGCACCGTTTTAGAGTTTTTTCTTTTTGTTTTTTCTACGAATATTTGTTTCAAATTTGTAAATTGTGCCAAAAATATTCAAAAATATTTGAATGATAAACCTATAATTTGCATTCGTTAAGAAATTTTAAGAATTTAAAATAAAGTGCACCGTTTTAGAGTTTTTTCTTTTTGTTTTTTCTACGAATATTTGTTTCAAATTTGTAAATTGTGCCATTTAATTTAAAACATTCAAAATATTTGTAAAAATTATCATATGTTTCATAATTTGGATATTGTTAATTTGACCTTTGTTTGCTAAAATATTAGTTGTGCATAAGATTTAAATCAGGATTTTTTTAAGATAAGATTTAAATCAGGAGATAAGATTTAAATCAGGTTCCTCGGAGTAGAAAGAGATTTGGGTGCTCTCCCCATTCAAGCCTTCGGACTCCTAGGTTCGAGTAGAAACTTGCAATAGAGACCACAAAAGACCCGGGGGTCGTTAATGTGGATGGTTTGATTTTTTGATTTTTTAAGTTTGTTTCAAAGTATAAATACTCAAAATTGTTCACAAAATACGGGTTTTTCTCGAAAGTACACAAATTTCCAAAATATACAATATGGGTATCAAACGAAGCGAAATTTGGAATGCCTTTTCATTTTATTACAGTTTTTTTTAATTTTGAAAATACTTACATTTTCAAAAAATTCCGTATGTTTTCGAAATTGCTCATATTTTCATAATTTGCAATATGAGTATCATATCAGCAAAATCAAATGGCGTCTCGGGCGTCGCGAGGTGCGACGCATATCTTTTTCGCCGGGGTCGTTTTTTCGAAAAAATGCCAAACTTTGAAGGTCTGTACCGAGCTCCAGGATCCTCCAAACTTCAATGTTATATATACCAAAAGATGCGCAAGGATCTGGCCTACACGCCAGTGATGTTTTTGGTAAACGCATCGGTGGCCAAAATGCCTCAAAAAGTGACATTTTTGAAAAAATCTTTTTTTACGGGTTAAATCCCATTTAAAATTGAAGGGCGGAGCGCCATCTCCTGTTACGTCCAATCAAGCTCATATTTGGGATTTAGGCTCAGTATGCCCACCGGAACAAACCCCTGAATGCCCACCAAAAAGTCATTTTTGTTACATCCTAACATACATACAAATTGTACACTGAAATAAAAAAAATAGTACCAAATTCCTTTATTCTAGGAATTTTGCCTCTTTTTCTTATTTAGTAATCGGGATTTTTGGATTACTTAATAAGGAAAGGAGCCAAAATTCCTAGAATTTAGGAATTTGGTACTTTTATTTTTTTTCAGTGTATGCGTTTTCGTGAAAATATAAGTGATTAAAATAAAAATATGTTCAAAATGCAATCAAAATTTTGCTTCATTTGAAACCCATATTGCAAATGATAAAAATTTGAGTACTTTCGAAAAAATACGGTATTTTGAGAAAATTCGTGTTTTTTTCTCGAAAACAGACGAAAAATGTTAAAATATTTAAAATAATTCGCTTCGTAACCATGAGTATCAATTTTCAAATTATGAAAAATTTGAACATTTTCAAAAATACGGTATTTTGTGAAAATTTAAGTATTGATTCAGATAGCGGCCAAAATGACACCGAAAAAATATTTCAAAAAAAACTTTTTTAGTTATTTTTTGTACATTTTAGCGTGACATACTTTATGGATGACGCCTTGACAATTGACCACTCAAATTTTACTAAAATGAGGTCACAGAACTTGGTTTAGAAGTCATAAGTAAGAAATTTTATAAAAGAAACAATATTTTTTTATGATTCAATTTTCCGAAGTCTCATACAAATCTTTTTTATAAACAAACTTCAGATAATCGATATTTCGGATAATCGTGGAATCGGAAAACCGAGTCAGGACTGTATCAAAAATTTGTAAAATACCAAAAAATTCCCTAAGCTTTTACGTTTATTTATCGATCTGTGCTTCCAAAAACCAAAATTTGTAAAAAGATTTTAAAGTTGTAATATGTTTTAAAATTTAAAAAAAGCATCATTCAACACATTTTGAAATGTTAACTATTGAGTTAACGTTTTTAATTATTTCAATTTTACAGTTATTTTTGGTAAGCTTTTTTTGATAAACTTTTAAGGGGCCTCGTGAATGAAAATAATCATGGCGTTGACTTTCGAATTCGACAATCTTCAAAAAAATTCATTGTCTATAATAAAAAAAAACATTGTTTACGCAAATGCTAAAAAAAATATGCAATTTATTAAAAATATATATTTCATAACTTTCTAAAATATTTACAATTCAAATTTGAACTTGAAGCAATAGCAAAGTCACATGAAACAAGTTGATCTCGTGAAACAAATCTTAAAAGTTATGAGAATTTGTTTGAAATGTTTGTAAAATCAAAAAAATAGTTGACACCGGTTGAAAAAATGATTAAATTCTCAAGAAAGGTTGGGTTGCACAAAGTAAAATAAACCGATTTTAAGTTAAAGCTTTAACGCCACTGATTGAGAGTAAATGTATCAAAATAACATACACTCAACCCCCGGTGGTTGGTCACTTTTTCGTTTGACACTTTTTTAGATTGTACCCCGATGGTTGGTCAAAGTCAAACTAAAAAGTGACGAACTGTCACTTTTTACACGGCGCTCACGCAAACTATCAAAACAAACGTTTGGTAGTGAGTGTGAACTCAGTGTAAAAAGGGTGTCAAACTAAAAAGTGACCCCGTTCGTTTGACAACAGTTGGTGTCAAACCATCGGGGTTTGAGTGTATTACTGTGTCAGCGTATCTAATTTAAAAATTTATATTTCATGATAAATTTATATTTTAAGTGTAATACAGTCGACTCTCTGGTTTTCAATATCCAAGGGACCGTCGAGGAAGAGAATCATCAGTTTACAGAACGATGCAAAATGAAGACTCGATTGAAAATATTTTTTTCTTGATACCCAGCTATGTGAGAGAATCATGGCAAAGTCCATCAAACAAAAACAAACTAATGTCAAACACCCTTCAAGGCTTTGTTTCGCCAAGAAAAATGTCTATGCAAGCCATGAGAAAGTGGAATTATTGACAACCGGAAGAGATTTTTAAAGCAAACAGAATCCAAGGGACCGTCGAGGAAGAGATCCTTCAAGCAAGGGAAAATATCGAGGAATGAAGATAATTGAAGTATGCAGATTGAAGGGACTGAAGAATTCATCGATAGATGGAGAATTATTGATATCGAGAAGATCGACAGCCAGAGAGTCGACTGTATAACAATTTGGAGAATTTGCTATATTATAAGGCTTAAAATGCATCAACCCCCAATTACGAGATATTCATTGAAATCATAAAACATTCATAATTTAAAAAAATAAAACTTACCACTTCCTTGTTTGTGCCCCTTGTAGTCTTTATCCTTCTTTGCAGTCATTGTACGTTTGCTGACGATAAGGTTAAAACAAAAAATCTAGTCTCGATTTGGGCCGCCAGCGTGCACGTTTGCAAACACATTCATCTGGTTGAGAACTCCACGCAGTTTAAAAATTGATGATCACTTTTCTGAAAATTAAAATAAAAGAAAAAAATATTAGTAAATTGGCCATTTTTACCACTTCATCACATTCAAACTTTTCTCAATTCCAATCACTGGCAGGCAGTCAATAGATTAAGTTTCCTCTAATTCCACTTCCCTCCCTCAACAGAATTTGCCAGTTAAAATTTATTCTATTGTCCAATCGTTGCCACCACACGCTACGATAGAGGATCGAACCGATTCGGGCCGCTCGACTCTTCTCTGGCATCAACCAAAAATGCGTAAAAAATATGGTTCGATCCGGAGGTGCACAACAAAAACAAGGACTTTTTTTATTTCCATCCCCATCCCCTCAGCGAGAGCGTAGCCACCAATAAGCCATCACCATTTCAGGAGTACTGATCGGATACGGGGTTGAATTGGAGGGAGGAGAGGCGATGACGAACGTGTTGAGGTCAGGTTCCGACCGCCTACCCTCGACAATCATCCAAATGGCATCGCTGGCGCACGTTTTGGTCGCGGTGCCTGGACACGGAGTGTCTAAACTAATATTTTGACAAAATAAATCGTTAGAGATCCTTTAAATAAACTTCTAACAGAAATATTAAAAGGAACAAATCTAAAATTGATCTGAAATCGTTTGAAATAGACTTTTTTTGAAGTGCTGCAATTTTACAATAAAAAAATAATTTTCATTTTTTTGTGAAAAAGCCCCACATTGCATCGCAACCCCGCCGTGCTGCCGCCGGGAGCCAAAAGTTCGTCCTTTCTGAATTCATAAAAAAATAACGCGCGCGCGACTTCACCCCAGCCATCACGAACAGCAACTGTGAACGCAAGTGAGGTGTCATGCATAAAAAATAAACCACCCACACCAGGCCATCATTGCCGTCATCATCGGCGTCGTCGTCGTCGTCATGGCGGTTCCACCGGAAAACCTCCCAACCCACCAGCACGCGTCGCGAGCAACCAACCAACGCGTGCAGCCATCCAGTCAGCCACCTATTAACAACAACAACAACAACAACATCAACTCAACCCCCTCCACCCACAACCCAAACCATGGTGAGGGGGTGGGGGAAGCCGAGCGGGAAAAGCATTATGATTCGCGTTGAGTTGACTCTGGTTTGCACGCACGCACGCCACGCCACGCTGCCACTTATCTGAATCATCACCTCGTGCCCTCGTGTGACGTCCTCCCGCAGGACCTACCCAAAGCACCCCCACCCAACCAGACGCGGCCACTCTCTCCCACTCGACTGGCATTCCTGGTAATCGTTTTCGTGCACGCGCCACGCCAATTCAGAACCCAAACGTAACCATTACCGGCGCCCGCCAACGACCTGCCCCCCCACACTCAGGTTTCCCCCACCAAACTCGGAAGGTGGGTGGGGGGGAGAACGACATTTCAACACAGACGGGGCGTCGTCGTCGCGTGGCTACTGGTTGGCGTGGAGTTTCGTGGGTGGTGAGGTGGGAGAACGGCGCGTGAAGTGGCGCACCCCAACCATGAAATTCACTGGGGAGCGAACGAGAAAGTGTGGAGGGCTTCTGGGCGGAGCACGGTTGGTTGAAGTTGTGGGTAAATTTTAGGTTTTTTTTAAATAAATAAATGTCAAGCTAATACCATAATCTTCAAAAATAACTAGGGGAACAGCATCTAATTCCAGCGTGCCTCTAATGTTGGCAGGTCAGAACTTTGACATTCAATTAAAACTAATTAAAAGCGTTTTCAACTGAAATCGAGTGATAAATAGATCAATAAGAAGTGAGCAAGCAAGTTTCTATCACAAGTTTTGCAAAATTATCTGTTTGAACAGTGAAAATCAGCAAATTTGATAGAGTTAGGAGCGAGTGCTTAACCTGCCAAACATACGAGAATTTCCCCTAACTAGCTCCGTTCTTTAATTATTTTGCTTAAAAAAAAATGTAAATTTTCAAGATTTAAGTGCTTCAATTTCGTGAAATTCTATTTCAATCAGTGACATTTTTTCTCCAAATTATAAAGAAAAACAACTGGTTAATTCTCTACCAACTCACACGAAATCGGGAAAAGTTGCCCCGACCCCTCTTCGATTTGCGTGAAACTTTGTCCTAAGGGGTAACTTTTGTCCCTGATCACGAATCTGAGGTCCGTTTTTTGATATCTCGTGACGGAGGGGCGGTACGACCCCTTCCATTTTTGAACATGCGAAAAAAGAGGTGTTTTTCAATAATTTGCAGCCTGAAACGGTGATGAGATAGAAATTTGGTGTCAAAGGGACTTTTATGTAAAATTTGACGCCCGATTTGATGGCGTACTCAGAATTCCGAAAAAACGTATTTTTTATCGAAAAAAAACCCTAAAAAAGTTTAAAAAATTCTCTTATTCTCCGTTACTCGACTGTAAAAATTTTTGGAACATGTCATTTAATGGAAAATTTAATGCACTTTTCGAATCTTTATTGACCCAAAAGGGTCATTTTTTCATTTAGAACAAAATTTTTCATTTTGAAATTTCGTGTTTTTTTCTAACTTTGCAGGGTTATTTTTTAGAGTGTAACAATGTTCTACAAAGTTGTAGACTAGACAATTAAAAAAAATGATATATAGACATAATGGGTTTGCTTATAAACATCACGAGTTATCGCGATTTTACGAAAAAAAAAAGTTTTGAAAAAGTTACTTTTTGCGTTTCTCTTTGTTTCGTCGTCCGTGTCTGTCGCGGGTGACGATGAACGGCCATGATCGATGACGACCAACTTTTTCAAAACTTTTTTTCGTAAAATCGCGATAACTCGTGATGTTTATAAGCAAACCCATTATGTCTATATATCAAATTTTTTGTAATTGTCTGCCCAACAACTTTGTACAATATTGTTACACTTTAAAAGATAACCCTGCAAAGTTAGAAAAAAACACGAAATTTTAAAATGAAAAAATTTGTTCTAAATGAAAAAATTACCCTTCTGGGTCAATGTAGATTCGAAAAGTACATTAAATTTCCCATAAAATGACATGTTTCAAATTTTTTTACAGTCGAGTAACGGAAAATGGGAGAATTTTTAAAACTTTTTTAGGGTTTTTTTCGATGAAAAATACGTTTATTCGGAATTCTGAGTACGCCATCAAATCGGGCGTCTAATTTTACACAAAAGTCCCTTTGACACCAAATTTCTATCTCATCACCGTTTCAGGCTGCAAATTATTGAAAAACACCTCTTTTTTCGCATGTTCAAAAATGGAAGGGGTCGTACCGCCCCTCCGTCACGAGATATCAAAAAACGGACCTCAGATTCGTGATCAGGGACAAAAGTTACCCCTTAGGACAAAGTTTCAAGCAAATCGAAGAGGGGTCGGGGCAACTGCTGTGTGAGTTGGTGGAGAATTACCCAACTAGGGGAAATTCTCGTATGTTTGGCAGGTTAAGCACTCGCTCCTAACTCCATCCAATATGCTGATTTTCACTATTTAAACAACTAATTTTGCAAAACTTTTGGTAGAAACTTGCTTGCTCACTTCTTATTGAGCTATTTATCACTCGAGTTTAGTTGAAAACGCTTTTAATTAGCTTTAATTGAATGTCAAAGTTCTGACCTGCCAACATTAGAGGCACGCTGGAATTAGATGCTGTTCCCCTATATATTTTTTTCGAAAATATTTATTTTTCCCGTGTTCAGGAGGTCATTTTGAGCAACTTATGTTCTACGAAAAACTTTTCTTCTCTTGTTTTATTTTTTTCTTGTTTTATTGTTAGTATTTTAATATGCATATATCTTGTTTGGTTTGTGGTAGTGCGTGGCCGAATGGTTACGCTGTCCGCTTTGTAAGCGGATGATTCTGGGTTCGATTCCCATCTTCTGCAACCTTCCATCGGATGAGGAAGTAAAATGTCGGTCCCGGCCTTGGTTGTTAGGCCGTTAAGTCATTCCAGGTGTAGGAGTCGCCTCCATGCTATAAGTACAAACAACACACCAAACCAAGCCTACTCCGGAGGAATCGCTGGGGCGGTTGGACTCGCAATCCGAAGGTCGTCAGTTCAAACACTGGGGTGGAAGGTTCCTTGGAGTAAAAAGAGGTTTGGGTGCTCTCTCCATTCAAGCCTTCGGACTCCTAGGTTCGAGCAGAAACTTGCAATAGAGACCACAAAAGACCCGGGGGTCGTTAATGTGGATGGTTTGATTTTTGTTTGATACTTTCTTAGGTACTAAATTTTCATAATTGAAATACGCCAATTTTAGTACCCAAAAAAGTACAGGTCATCGCTCAAAGTAAGAAATTATCAAGGTTTTAGGGAAAATAATGATTTCTGCGTCATTTTCTAGTTTTAACTTTGAAAAAATAATGGATTGTATCAATCAAAATCAGGTTATACTGATTTTTTTAATTACAAAATATCCTGAAGACATTTAAAAATTGTCCCACTGTGCCTCACAAAACTCCCACTGCGAAGCACAAGGATTCCCCACAAACTTTTCATCCCCGGTGGCGTTCCACCACCGAAGCCACGTGTGTCACTCACCGACGACGACGACCCAAACCGCGCTCAGTGTGATACCGCACCAACAGAGCCAGCAGCCAACTGAGTGAGTTTTGTACAAAAGCTCACTGGAGGGGGGCAAAAAACGAGGCGCCAAACGCTAACCCCACCCCACGCACCACGTGTTCCGCTCCTTCTTCCACCACCCTCGCACTCTTTCCCTGTGATTTACGGGACGTCGCATATTTCACTGTTGCTCGCGTGCCGCCACCGTTCATTGGAGCTGCCTGACTGACTGACTGGATGGTTCTATCACCTTTAGGTAGGGGTGATACAATTTTCACAAAAAAATATCTAAAAATATTTTTAAGGCTAATAACATCAATCATTTTCAAAAATCTTTAGTGTTAAATTGTACTAAACCATGAAATTAAATTGTGTTTAAAGAAAATTCCCACCACAGGCGACTCCGTTCCAGCTCGTTCTGCCACAAAAACACTCCCACCCCCCAGAAAAGTCCCAAAGTGACAAAAAAAGAAACAAAAAGCTGGCAGCTAAAAAAAAGAAAGCATAAAAATCCTCAACCCTCCCACCAGGCTTAGCACAGAGCAGAGAAAAACAGCACGCCCCACGGGCCACAGGACAAGTGGGGACAGGAGAGCAGGAGAGGTTTGGGTAAAAAACTCCTCGACAGCACAGCAGGACGTCTATAATCATACCAAACCGCAGCAGCAGCACCTCCAGGTTCAGGTCCGGACGATGCTCGCAAAACGTTCCGAGTCACCGGGGCACCTAAGGGATATCGGTTCTCGTGGGTGGGTGGGGAACAGTCGGGTGGTGCTGTTGGGGAAACTTTAAATACATTTGGAAATTTAGTAAAAAATATGGGGCTGATCATTTTTTCTTAATGTATTTTTATTTTTTTATTTTAAGATAAAGTTTTTTGATTAATGACGAGATTGATTTCCTACATACAATTTTGTACATTTAATTTTGTTCTGATATGAATGTCTAGATCAACCTATTCTCGTCACACATTTTTAAATAAGCTTATTTTTAAATAAGCTCCGACACTTTTGAAACTTTTTCAAAATATCTGAAAACTGAGATATTCAAAAAAAATGTAAATTTGGAAGGTGTAATTATGGAAGGACACTTAGTTTCGAACAACAAATATTTTTGTGATGAGTGAGTGTATTCGGTTTGTTTTTTTTTTCGAAAAATCCTCACATACAAGCAGTGCACAAGCCACAACAATCGTACAAGGAGTCATTCTTATACAAAATTAGCTGAACTTTTCGAAAAAAACACTTTCAAAAGCACACGATTGAGTTTTTGGGGTTAAAAATTCGAAAAACTTGTCAAAAATGGTCAAAATCACAACTTTTACAAAAAACTTTTTTTGTAAAATTCTGATAACTCGTGAAGAATACATGCAAACCCCTTATGTCTATATATCAAAATTTTTGTTTTTGTCTGTTCTACAACTTTGTAGAACATTGTTACACTCTAAAATGTAACGCGATTTTAAAACTATTTTTTAACTTTTTTTTATGAAGAAAAAAGTTTTTTCGAAATTTTGAATTCGCCATCAAATTGGGCGTCTAATTTTACACAAAAATCCCTTTGATACCAAATTTCTATCTCTTCACGGTTGCGAGCTACAAATCACTGAAAAACGTGCCTTAGTAAAAAACCAGAAAAATTAAAGGGGTCGTACCACCCCACCGTCACGAAATATCGAAAAATTGACCTCAGATTCGTGATCAGGAACCAAAATTTCCTCAATTTAGATTGAAAAAGTGATATTACACCAGAAAAGTGGTAAAATTACACGATTTCAGAGGCAAAATAACACATTTCATCTAACATAAAAGATGTACCCCTTTCCAGATGTAATAATACCATGATATTTTTTTTTAATGTGTACATTAAGGGTCGATGATCTTTTTTCTTTTCAGAAATTCAGCGAATATTTATTTAATATTGTTGCCGGGTATTGATTAAAGGTCGTAGATGGTGTCATTCACTCTTGGGGCAATGACTGCCAATGATGGTTCTGAATTAAGGGTCCAGCAATAGTAAATTGACATGAAAAATGAATCACGATAGGTAAAACAACACAAAGAAAACCATTTTTTGATTGATACATTCTGAATCAAGATTTGAAAGTTTTTTTTTTAGCAAGCATGGCCGCAAAATGGCTGACCGAAAATTATATCTTTCAGAGCCTGAATCGAAATTCTGGCCATATTTCCAAAACAACTTTGCAATTCTTCTGAACCATGTTGTTAATTTTCCATGATTTTTTAAAATTTTCTTATTTTAAAATCAGGTCTGAAAGGGGTAAACCAAAAAAATCACAGTTATTTATTCATTTTATTTTTGGTAAAGTTTAAATAATTTCACAAAATGCTGAAACAGTTCACCGGAATAAATTTAAAAAAGTTACAAGAACCTCGAATTGTTGTTGTTACTTTAATTAGGAATCAGATGTATATTGTACGAGACAAATAAAAACTTGTAGAATTTGGTTTTGAAAAAATCATCGCTGACTGATTTTTTTTTCTAATTTGCGCTATAAGGAACAAAACTTGGAAATAAAATAATCGGCTTATATTTTATGATTTATGGTTGGATGTGTTTTTTTTCTAAAACTATTCAAATTGAAATAAAAATAAGTTTAATTTAGAGAAAAAATCAATTTACAATGAAATAAAATCGAATATACAGTAGGGTGCCCAGAATATGGAACTTTTTTCAAAACTTCGCTCCACAAGCTGAATATTGTTCCTTGACCTATTTTAGGACTCTGAGCCAAATATGAGCAAAATCGGTCATCATTTACCCATTGATACTCAGAGGTGAAGTTTGTATGAAAAAAATCAAAAAAATGTATGGAAAACCCAAGTTTCTTACGGTTTGGTCTGCACGGTGTGCTACTTAAATCAAAATATTCCCAAAAAAGTCTCTTTTGTATGAAAACCACTTTTTTCGCCCATTTTAGGCTCGGGTATCAATTGGTTAATCTCATCCAATCCAAAAAACGTTTTCCGCTTGTAAAGCTGGGAGTCATTTTTTCTGGGCACCCTAATATACAGTCATCCCTCAAACAGTTTACAGATCGGCCAATGTTCAACAAATCGATGCCTCTGTGCTCTCTTGTACTAAGCTTGCTGGTTTTCTTATCTAGTTAGCATAAGAGAGCACAGAGGCATCCAAATCATGAAAAATCAATAACTGAACATAATGATTTGCTTTTACCTTCATGTGAAAGCTTTTCTTGCGATCTTTCAATTGATGTATAGACCGGCTGTATATTTTTACGTTTTATATCAAGTTTTTAAAGAAAAACATTGACCCTTGAAATCCACATACCTATTCGGAACACTTTTTTCTTACAATGCAAACAATTTTTTTTCGCTCCAGGAGTACTTATATTTTACAAAATAATGACTTCACACTCTGAAACCAATAAAACCCATGCTAAGCATTGTTTTATGAATGGTCCGATAACTTTTTTGTGAAAATATCAGTTAAATTCAGGTGTTCCACAATAACCCACAATCATGGAACAGGCAATTTGCAGACAGTGTTTTGCTGCTCTGGAAAAAAAGTCTTGAAAGAAAGGGTTTTGTTTGAAAAGTACTACTTTTACTAGTGAAATAGCAAGAGAATGACCAAATAAAGGTCCTATAAATAGTAGGGTCGACAGAAAAGGTGCATTTTGCATCTTATTGACAAAATACCACAAAAATGTTCCGAATTTGTGGCTGTTCCGTATATGACTGTAGAACAAAATTTCACAGAAAAAAAACACACATTATTTATGAGACTATGGAAATCTGTGATTTTATAATGCAGGACTAATAATAAAGCCATTACAAATATTATTCCAAATCAGGCCATAAAATGAATAACATTTTTTTCATTTTAAAAATCGATTGTAAATTATTCAAAATACGATTCCACGTCAAACAGTAAGTATCCAATTGGTGCTCCGATTTAGCTCAAATATGGCATGGGAGTTCCATGGCCAAAGTAATAAGACTCGTATTTTTTGTTTGGCGATTAGGGTGCTCCTATACGAAACAGGGTGGTCCAAAAAATTCGCAAAAACCGCATTTTTAAAAAAATCATATCTCCGGAACGGCTGAACCAATTTAATAGCGCCACAATTCAAAAGCATGATTATTAGTTGGGCCTTTAAAAAAGAAATGTTGAAGTCCGAAAAAACCAGCAGAATATTTGGAAAAGACATTTGAAAAATGCATTTGTTGATTTGAAGGCCTTAGACCCAAGCTACATATCCAAAAATTGCGAATATCCATTATCAGGATTCGAAGATATGATTTTTTGAACATAAAATCTGTGTTTTCCGACGCACCGCACCCAGAAACGGGAAAGTGAAAAAACGGGTAAAAATAAACACACTTCAAAACATTAGAAAATCCATAACTTTAGAAGAAATTTCTTGATCGGGTTGGTATCTTTGGTAAAGTTATAGTTTAGTGTAATAAATGTCAAAAATGTAAACTTGGTTAAATATTAGCTCATCATTTTAAAACAATATTTTCAGATTGTATATATCAGATCACATATCACGACTAACATTTGTTAGGCTACAAATTTATTATTTTCACGCTTTAAAAATGTTTGCCTTGATTGCGAAATTTTGGAAAGTGTATAAAAAATGAGCAAAACTAGTCAAAGTTTATTTTTTGACATTGAAAATTTAATCAATTGTTTTCAAGATATCGTCGTTTGAAACATGAAAATTCTCAGCTAGTTGAAGGGATATAAATTGGATATGGTACACCTTATGAAAATATCACTCAAAAACATTTCAATTACAAAATTATATTTACATCCAAAATTACGGCCGAAATAAAAACGTCTCTCATGCACAATAGCTCAAATTTTGGCACTTTTGATCCATTAAAAAATTAAGTTAGGTTGGTAAAAACACGTATTTTGGAATGATTTCATAGCACATTGGTATTACTTCTGCAGCTCCCAAGTTTGTAAGGAGACTTGTATGAAAAATTAAAGATGCCAAATGGCTGTATTGGACATAAGTAATAGATGGGCTATTTTCATCCAAATCAACAAACAATTGAAAAATGGGCAAAAATTGCGAAAAACTACACTAAAATTAAAAAAAGTACCAAATTTCCAAATTCTAAAATTTTTGACTCTTTTCCTTTTTAAGTAATCAAAAAAAAACATTTACTAAATAAGGAAAAGTGGCAAAATTCCTTGAATAAAGGAATTTTGTACTTTTTTTTTTATTTTAGTGTAGCGGATTGCCTTTCTATACCAGTGTCCTGGAAAATATTCAATTCAATACACCACCATTTCACGGTAAATTCTCCTCTCCTTTCCACCCATTTCGTCCTGCTGGCCCTTGGGGGTAACGCGGGTGCTGCTGCCGGTCTGACACTGCCTCTGCCTGGTGGAAGGTTGCTTCCAAACGAACGAGAGTGGCCGGATTCTGCTTTTGTCGCTGGCGCGCGCTGTCTGTCTGTCTGAATGTGCTTCTGGCTTTTTTTTCTGGTTTTGGTAGTTGAATGGGGTGAGCTTTCACAACCCTCCGCCAACCTTCCCTTTTTTGTGAATTTGTCTTGCTGCTTCGTACGTAGTACTGGTGGCGGCAGTGTGCACGTGCGAAAATATTGTACGGATTCGCGTGCTGGCATAAACGAAGCGAACCCAAAAATTGCCACCAGGAAAAAAGAATGTTTCCCAAAGAGAAAGCCCGTAGAAAATACCCATTTGTCATGCTTTTTCGTCACGGCTGGGTGCCACCACCCGAGGTCTGCTGCACGTGGAAGGGGGTGGGGGTGGAATGGGATTTTAAGTGTGCGAACGATGATTTTTGATTCCTCTCGGTTCTAACTATGTGGCACCGGTAAAAACGGAGCTTGGTCAGGTGGGACTTGAACCAATCATAAACGGAATGGATACGGTAGTGAGAATTTGTTTGATTTCGTTCGGTTGAGTTGGTACAGCTTGGTTTGATGATGGGATAACTATTTTTCAAAGGAATAAAAAAGTTTGGTATCTTGAACATTCGTCAAATTAGAATTTAACAAACATGTTTATCATACTTACTTTGAATTATTAGTAAGGTTCAAAGGCTCAATCGACTTATCAAATTGATGTATTTTGATCACTTTAAACAAAACAAATCTAAAATCGGACGATCCCCGTCACGTGTTGGGCGACACCATAGCCTTCGACGTCATCACCAGAAAATAAGTTATGTTGGGTTTGATGCCAACATTCTACCTATCCAATTCCACACGCTCACGCACCGACATTCGTATCGTCGTCGTCGCCGGGAAATTCTCGTCAGCATGGTATCGCAGTAAAACTTTGATGCCTCACGCGCCACGTCAGACGGTCGTATTTACACACTTTGGCATCAAGTCCTGCCCTCCCTCTTTTTGAGAAGCGAAAAGACATGAAACTTAGTTGGAGATATTTTTAAATAAACTTTTCAGATAGTTTTTGAAAAATTGTTATAAATTGATGATTTTATCAATTTTTAGCCAATGAGCTGCTACTCCGTTATTGACAGATCAGTTGAAGTCAAAATGATCAGTGGAAGCCAACCATCGAACCTTTGAAGATCCCTTCTTTATTAGTCAATACCGGCGCCCTCCCAAAAAGCCTGCAGTTCAACAAAAGGGAGGAATGTACACGGCTTTTCGCTATAAACCTGTTGACACCGCATGAGACCGTTGAATCCACAGCATCTCCTTCAACCATCATGGGATTGTTATTTTTTGGGTTAGTAGGATAGGCTTCTCGATGCCTTCCGAGCAACGATGCTAAGGGAATGTCTTTCTTGTTATCATACCAAAACACTCACGCACTGTTATTTCAGTACTTAATACTTGTAATTTTGTACCACGATTGCCCAGAGGACTTAAACCGTCCGCGTGCCTTTCGATCAACGATGATATAGAAAGGACTTCTCTGGTTATACTAAACAATTGGCTCGTTTTTCTCTTTTTCACACACAATGTCGCTTGCTACCACTGCACAAATTGAATTTACAAATTGAATTTGCAGAAAATAATTAATACTGATCTCTCAACAAAATAACGGCGAAAACACAAAAAATCCTGCAAAGCATCCGTGTGGCTTCACTTAACCCAACCGACCCTGTTATAAATTGATGATTTTACTTAGCATAGCATAGCATTGGTGTCTACCCGTAGCTGTTACTTCGTTATTGACCAGTGCTTATAACTTTTGATAGGGTTGTCAGTTCTTCAATGTTTTGGACGCGTTAGAAAGGTCTTTTAAATACCTATCCAACGATAGGTCGCATGAGAGATCCGGACAGCATTTTCATCAAAATATCTGAGATCCGGCCTCAAAAAAGTGCGTAAATAACACTTAAGTGCTTATAACGTTTGATAGGGATGTCAGATTTTTAATATTTTGAACGCATTGGAAAGCTCCTTTGAATACTTATCCAACGATAGGTCGCATGGGAGATCCGGACAACGTTTTCATCAACATATCTGAGATCCGGCATTAAAAAGCGTATAACTAACACTTAAGTGCTTATAACTTTTGATACATTTGTCAGATCTTTAATGTCTTGGACGCGTTGGAAAGGTCTACTAAATACCTTTCTGAAAATGTATAGCATGACAGGTTTTCTAACAAAAACCACCCTTTTTACAATCTTCCGGATTTTTTGTTAAAATCTTTTTTTAGCATAACTTTTGAAGTTCTTAACTAAACTGCATATTTTTTAATAGCGACTTATGGGACCCCAAGACGGATCGAATGAGGCCAAAACGGACAAAATCGGTTCAGCCAATGTCGAGATAATCGAGTGACAATTTGTTGATCAACATCCCACCACACACACAGACATTTGCTCAGAATTTGATTCTGAGTCGATAGGTATACATGAAGGTGGGTCTAGGAGGCCTAATTGAGAAGTTCATTTTTCGAGTGATTTTATAGCCTTTCCTCAGTAAAGTGAGGAAGGCAAAAAGCAACCGTATTTTTTCGAAATTTCAAAAAGCTTTATGTTTATGTAGTTAATTTTATGAAATTTAACATATAAACAATTTTGTTTGTCTTCATTCAAAAATAATTTTAATGTTTAAAAAAAAGAGTCCCAGAAGTTTTTTGCAGGACTGTGATCAAATAATTTTTTTTTTGTACAAAAAAATATTATAATTATGCTTCAAAGAGGTCAAATTCAATTTGATTGGTTTTTAAAATTATTTTTCGAATTCGAATTAATTTTTTCACATATTTTTTGTATGTTTGTTTTGTGGAAGGAAAAAAATATGATTGAAGACTTATTAAAATAAAACAGTTTGCTGACACATACAGATTGAAAAATCATGAAAAAGATATTTTGTAAACTTTCTTTTTCTTTTTTCTTTTTTTTTGATGAAGAGTGTTTTTCACAACAAAAATAAATTGCGAGCAATTTAACGATTTGGGGGATACTTAAAAAAGAAATCATTGTCTGTCAATATTTTTCACGAATTATGAATAAAATTTGATAAACCGATGGAGGCAGCGTTTTCATAACGTCACATACCGGAAATTTTAAGATTTAAATTTGTACCTATGTGAAAATTGCCAATATGAAATGATATTCCCAGCCATAAATTTTTGCTTCATATTAGTATAACTGCCATTACGCTTTGGCTAAATTATGATTATTTTTGAAAATTGTGTATTAATAATTATTCAATATGATTAAAATATTTAGGTATATTCGGTACCGGTTCGGTTTTAATCATTTTTATAAGATGGTAGTTAGTTTTAAATAAAAATAGTATAAATTTTATTTAAAGGTTTTGTCCAGCAGCCTAGGCCAAGGGAGGAGAAGAGGGGGGGGGGGGTCAATATTAAATAGCAAAATAAAAACTAATTTCAAATGGCAAGCTTAATTTTCAAAAAGAATTGAAAACAATGAATTTAGAAAAAAAATCCTTTCAAGCCTTATTTGTAAAAAGTATAAAAATTTAAATAAGTGGCAGTGCGTGGCCGAATGGTTACGCTGTCCGCTTTGTAAGCGGATGATACTGGGTTCGATTCCCATCTGCTGCAACCTTCCATCGGATGAGGAAGTAAAATGTCGGTCCCGGCCTTGGTTGTTAGGCCGTTAAGTCATTCCAGGTGTAGGAGTCGTCTCCATGCCATAAGTACAAACAACACACCAAACCAAACCTACTCCGGTGGAATCGCTGGCGGCGGTTGGACTCGCAATCCGAAGGTCGTCAGTTCAAACACTGGGGTGGAAGGTTCCTCGGAGTAGAAAGAGGTTTGGGTGCTCTCCCCATTTAAGCCTTCGGACTCCAAGGTTCGAGCAGAAACTTGCAATAGAGACCACAAAAGACCCGGGGGTCGTTAATGTGGATGGTTTGATTTTGATTTTTTGATAAAAATTTATTGTTAAACGATGAATTATCAAATAAGTTTTAAAATTGTTTTCCCGAGTCACAACCATACATATATATTTTTCATTGAAATAAAGATTGTTTCTATTTTTTTGCTTATCGTTTCCTTTGAAATTTTTTTGAGATGTGATAAATAGCTGTTTAAAGCAGGTTTGTGGAGCCAAAAATACTTTTTTTGCAACACTCTAAATATAAAACCTTCGTAAACCATGAATTCAAAAAAATATAAAGACTGGAAACATCTGAAATTTACAACATTAAGAGTGTTTATTTATAACTAATTGTACACAATTTTGAAACTTCAAACTTGTTTTCAAGAAAAAAAAATATCAAATTCCATCAGGTCTGGGAACAAATAATAAAAAACAACTATATTGATAAAATGATAACTATATATAACATAAAACATTCTTGGCGAAACTACTAAAAATTTAGACTTTTCCAATGTTCAATAAGATTTTCTCAATTAGTTATTTCATTTGTATTACTATTCCATGGATGCAATATGGTTCCGAAACGTTTAATATTTGTTTGGTCTAGTGAAAAAAGCAAGATTCGTATCAAACTTCTTTATTTTTAAACTAAAAAGCATAAGAAGCATTTTCAAGGTTTAAATAAGGATTCTCAAATCCTTTATTAGATCTTGAAAACACTTCTTATGCATTGATTTTTAAAAATAATGAAGTTTGGCATGCGTGTAATGGACCAAATCTTCCCCTGGGACACCCGGAACCGTTGACAGTAAAGGAGAATTAAATGTATTACTGGACCATCCTGGTCGTTCTTCCAACGGGGTTTCAGAACATGGTTCTTGAAGCCAATTCTGTGCTGCCTTAAATTGGGGCATCTTTATACGTCGTATCATATACGTCGGAATAAAAGTTCTGATGAAACCCTGGCCATATCTTGGTTCCCTGTTGTCCACCCAGAATGAAACCCCCTCCAAACGATTCCAGGATCTTTTACATAAGAAAACTCTTGATAAGACTTAGGGAACTAGCCGCGGTCCAAGGTCTGGGCAATCGCAATGTTCCCCGAATTTATGAAAATCGTTGTTTGATAGCGATTGTTTGAAAACCCGAGTTTTTAATTTCAATTGTTCAATTTTTCTCCTACAAGTTGATTTATTGAGTATCCCTTGTTTTTGTTTCAATTTGGTCACCCTGTGAGAATGTATTTTTATTCATTTTAAGTTTAAAGTAAAGTATTTGATTATTTTTAATTACAGTTAACTGTAAACAAAAATAAAAAAAGAATTTCATAAAACAATATAAACCACAAAATTACAAAGAACAAACAACTTACAGAAACCTTGATGAAACAATTTTGACTTTGAACTTTATGATGTAGTTTATTAAAAGTTTTGTAAAACTGCCAAAAAACCTATAAATTTCTCTTAAATGAAAAAGTAAACCACAGTTCTTCTAAAACCACCACCAGGATTTCGTCATGTCGATTGCAAGCTCATATCGCAATCGGCGCCACCACGCAACAAACCGTCGGTCGTCACAGGACAACCAACCAGACCCGACTCTGAACGTTTCGTATCAACGGTTCAGACTGAACACCTCCACCAAGACGGCAGGGTGTGAGCAAAGGTTGACACGTGCCAACGAACGTACATTGGTCAACGGCCACCCCGTCGGTCGATGACTGATTGCTTCGAGTGGTCAAACGAACCCACCACCATCACCAACTGCCCAGGAGCAGTTCAACGGTTGACATCCCGAAATAAAAGGATTACGACCGACCGTGTGAGTGACGGGTGTCGGAAAGGTTATGATTTTACGCTCATTTTCTTTTTATGACCCCCCCGAGGATTACTGCCCAAATGTGGGGTGTATCCCCAAGGACGGGAGGATTAAGAGGAATCTACCTTTTTTTCGCACTTTTTGTTCTCGTTGGTTTTGTTCCGTTGATTTTGCTACCAGCCGTCGAGACGATCTGCGGTATCCTTTTTCGCCAGAAAGTTTCCGTATCCCAACGGTGAGGCACCAGCACAAGAAACCACACTAAATCTTGTTCCGGACACACTTCCCTTTGTGGTCACTTTAAATCCTTGAAAACCCCTCTTCTTCGTTTACCCTGCCCCTCTTCTCAAGTCACACTTCAAAGATCAAGATTCTTCTCCGCTCGACCACCCTTCAGAACACGTGTTTTGAATTCGAACCATCCAACCGAACCGAATTTCAACACGTCGGCACCGGTCTCTCCTTGAGGACACAAAACTCACTCCAGGACCACCCAAAACCGGAGAGCGCAGGCAGTGGGAAAACGCGTGCGAACGTTACGAAGTCGTGCCACAGACTGCCGACTGGCGGACGATCGTCCGAGTGTCGTCCTCGGGTCGTCTGTGTTATTGTGCCTCTTCCTTCTCCGCACCAGGTTCAGCAGCAGCAGCAGCTGAGGAAATCCTTTTGTCGGTCTGGCGGCGTTGTGAGCCGGAGGAGAGTCACAGGAAAAATGAGAAATTGGCACGCGCACAGAACTCGAGCGGAGCAGTTGGAGTTACCCAGGGAGGGAGTGGGGTGTGTGTGTGAGTGTTGGGGAGCAGTTCAGTAGAGCCATCAACACAGAAGGAACGAGCGACGACGACGACGGGTATCACGGATGGGAGAAGAGCAAATTTATCGTTCCATGAGAGGGAGAGCACTAGGACCGGCAGGGGTTCCGATAAAAAGGTGAATGATCTTTTTTTTAAATTATTCGGTTATAATTTGTTAGATTTACATGACTAAAGAAACTCTATTTTCACAAAAATTAAACTTTAAGTGACTCAGCTTTTTTAATTTTTATGCTTGGATGCCATCAATAAAAAAAAAACAATAAAGCGAAATGAACTCTTTACGGAGATATTTAGGTTAACATGCCTAGAAATTAAAGCAGTATCGCTTATTAAAAAAAATATTTTTTTTAAGGAAATTATTAAATATTTCGAAAATAAATATTTATCAAAAATCATCTATCTATTTCAAAACTTTTTTTCGTAAAATCGCGATAACTCGTGATGTTTAAAAGCAAACCCCTAATGTCTTTATATCCAAATTTTTGTAATTGTCTGCTCTACAACTTTGTAGAACATTGTTACACTCTAAAAAATAACCCTGCAAAGTTAGAAAAAACACGAAATTTTAAAATGAAAAATTTTGTTCTAAATGAAAAAATGACCTTTCTGGGTCAATGTAGATCATAAAAGTACATTAAATTTCCCATAAAATGACATGTTCCAAAAAATTTTACAGTCAAGTAACAGAAAATGGGGGAATTTTTAACATTTTTTAGTGTTTTTTTCGATGAAAAATACGTTTTTTCGAAATTCTGAGTACGCCATCAAATTGTGCATCTAATTTTACATAAAAGTCCTTTTGGCACCAAATTTTTATCTCATCACCGTTTCAGGCTGCAAATTATTGAAAAACACCTCTTTTTTCGCATGTTCAAAAATGGAAGGGGTCGTACCGCCCCTCCGTCACGAGATATCGAAAAACGGACCTCGGATTCGTGATCAGGCACAAAAGTTACCCCTTAGGACAAAGTTTCACGCAAATCGAAGAGGGGTCGGGGCAACTGCTGTGTGAGTTGGCGGAGAATTACCCAAATACTAAAATTTTGATTCAAAATCAATATCATTCTTTCTAAGCTCAATTACAAACCAGTGGCACGATTTGTTTAGATCATTCGGGATCATCCTGCTGTAATTAAATTCTAGGCTTGCCACAACTTATTTTTACAGTCGGTTTGAATATTTTGAGTAATTTCAGAATAAACTTAGCTGAAGTTTTTTTTTAAATGTATCATGATTTTGTGTGGTATTATAAATATATCAAAATAATTCAGTTGTGATGTACTTTTTGAGCAATTACATTCAAAAAACACAATGACACAATACAATAATTTTCGAAAGAAATCTTCCGTTTGACAAAATCAATTCTATTTTAAGATTCTAGCTTATTATAAACGTAATTTTTATCTGAAATAGTCAGAGCTTCTAAATTTGAGCATTGTTTTATTAAACATGATAATTAAATTTGAAATTACTTAAAAAATATGCTTTTCTGAAACAAGTTTTTTTAAATTATTTTCATCCATTTAACTTTTAATAATTTTGACGTTGTAGAAATATTTTTGGAAAATAAGATAACGCTTGATGAATACTTCTTAAATCCTTATAACTATTGTAGAAAATATGTTTTTATAAATTAAGTCCGATGCCTTATTTAAATAGATTAGATTGAATCATATGCAAACATATACTGTTTTGGAGGTCTCAGGACCAAAAAGCCTATAATTGATAATCAATCAGCAAGATTTCAAGAAATGATTTCTTGAAAATAAAAACCATGTTTTTTGACGCGCCTAGCACAAAACAGCAAAAAGAATCACTTATTCACTAAAACTGCGATAACTTTAGAAATTAAACGTTGGCCTAAACTTTTTTGGATACCAGCAGTTGCGACTATCTATTACAAAATTTCTAAGAGCAATGCGATAAAAATATTTTCAAATATAGTTTATGTGGTCCCGGGACTTAAAAACCTGTATTTCAAATTACCAAACGTCCTTTTTAAATATAAGGCCAGTTTTTTTTTTAGACTCTAAACTTATTTTCTCTGAAATCCTTATCAACCCCTTGTCTAAGAGAGCTAAAATCAGTTAAGATAGCGTGGAGTCATGATTTTTTCAAAAATGTGTTGTGAAAATTTCGAAAAAATTTAGTACCACCCTAACACAGCGTAGGTCAACCTAAGGGTCAAACAAATAATACGGGTCTCATTATTTTGGGCAAGTAACCCCACTCCAGTTTTGAGCCCAATCGGACAACTATTTGCCTTCCTCACTGAGGAGAGGATATAAAGTCACTCGAAAAATGATCTTCTTAATTTGACCTCTTAGACTCACCATTACGTATACAAACCGACTCAGAATCAAATTCTGAGCAAATGTCTGTGCGTGTGTGAGAATGTTGAAAAGGCACATAATTTTCAAAAGTTCCATTTATTTTTTTGAAAGTTATGATTGAAAAAAAACTAAGGAGACGACTACAAAAAGGGGTGATTTTCAACATAACCTCAAATGACCGGGTCTGATCGTCTCGAAAGAGTCTTGTGAGGGTTGCCATTTTCTTCCAAGGCGGTGTCTGTATTTTCTTGACAAATAGTCCGCATTTTCTTTTTTTTTTTTTTTTTGAAATGGAAAATTCGTATTTTAGGCGAAATTATTTTATAAATGATAGAAAAGCTGCAACCACCTTCTGGAGGATTGAGTATCGTTTTTTGAATCGTCTTTTTTCGTGGGGAATTGCTGATTATTGCAAGATAAAAAAAATATAAGAATCAATATTACAAAAATATTAGGTTAACTAAGTTTAAAGAGTTTTGTTTGCACTAAATAGATTGAATATTGATTTGAGTAAAGTGTAATCAAAACATCAAAAAATTAAAAATATTCCACAAGAATTTATAAAACCAATATATTAAAACAGACACATTATTCACTATCTGAGAACCCCTGCCGCCGTGCTCGAGAGTTGGCCACGGTATGGCAGCAACGATTATCACTGGCACACGGCACGGCACTCTGGCACGGGACAGACCGTCAGAGAGACCAAACGAGAGGCCAAAAAGGTCCTCGGCACGATACGCTCAACCCCCAACCACCCTGCCTTCTGCTTGGCGATGACTGATGGATGAGACCAACCACGTGGAGTTGAGTGGGTGGAGAACGAAGAGGGTCAGGAAGAAGGATTTCACGCGTGGTGTGATACACTCCGTTGACGCTCCTAACGGTGTCCTGATGCTGACGACGAGAGAACCGACGACGGCACGCGCGGCTCTGCCAAGCTAGGACGACTCCCTCGAGTTCTGTGGTCGTCGTCGGTCGAGTGGTGGGAGGTCTTTTGGGGGTGGTGGCAGTTTTTGTTGGGTTTGCCCCGTCTGCCGGGGGGTGAGTATTCGCGCTGATGATTTTATAATACAATTTCGTAACTTGACTCGGACGGTCTCTGGCCTTCTGCCTTGTTCTTCTGGCGTTGGCAGTCGGGCCGAGATGTTTGCCTCTGGAGGCATTATTATTCTGAAGAAAAGGACTCGGAGGTTGGAGCTGTGGTGGTGCAGTCATGAAGGACGACGACGATTATCATCGTGGTGGCAACGGACGGACTGGGGTGCGGACGCGAATGACTGAAGACCCGTCCTTTTGGATGTAGGATAACGAATGTCCCAACGTCGGACGTGGTACGTAGCACACGTGGGTTTCGTTGACTAACGACGTGGCTTCGTCGACAGGTTTGAAACTGCTGATTTTTTTGTTTGAAATGTTGTGATAAACGAAGAATATTTTATTTGAAATAGACATGAAGATCTAAAATATGAAGTGATATCTTCAAAAATTGTTCGCTCTACAGCATTGCCTTGGCGTTCTCTGCGTTTTTACACCTAAGCTTCCATCCATCCCGGGAATTCGAACCGACGACCTTTCGATTGTTTGTCCAACTGCCTACCAGCGACTCCACCGAGACAGGACCTGGGAGACCACCTGACCTAACCACTAGGTTAGACCGAGGCCACATTTACTTCTCCGTCCGACGAAAGGCGTGATCTCAAATCTTGATTAAATTTTAAGCAAACATATTTTTGGCCAAATTTACTTTTAAACCCTTTGTGGATAAAATATTTGTTTTTTTTTTTAAATGTTTGGCGATGATCTCAGAAAATCCTAGAATTTCACGGGATTTCGAGGAAATTGTGGAGTTTTACAAATTTCACGCTGTCCGCGAAATCGTGAAAATTCACTAACCCTATTTATGATTTTTGAAAACTTTTGAACTGTTTTAGGGGACTAAAAAAGTCATCTTTTGAGTTACAGTGAGTGATGGTGCAAAATCTTGTTCAGAAGTTTTAAAAACGAATCCAATTTGCAATCGATTTTTTTTTTACAATTACTACAAGTACTCTTCTCTGGTTTTTGAAGAGCTGAGAAAATGTCCTGCAATTTTCGCTCTGAGACATTGCCTCACAAAGTATTCGAATCGATGAAAATGAGATTTTACTAAGTATCACAAACCTTTAAAAATATTTGTAACAGCCTCATTAGTCTGTATTTTTCACACCATTCTGTGGGTTCGAGGGGGATCAGCGGGGAATGTCATCTGGGGGTCGGGGGGAATGGTTCGGTTCTCAGCGATCAAAATGCAACCTTTGTGAATATTTCTGATCATTTCATTAAAAATAATTTAAAAAAAATAAATCATGCATACGTTTTAAATTGATAATTTTCCTCGGTTCATATTTTAAAAGAGGAATCCGTTTCAATGTGAGTAAAAATAGTTAATTTGGTCCAAATTTTCATCATTTTTTTAATAACGTTATAATTTTTATATTTTTTTAAAGTTATTACACACCAGTTTTTAATGGACTGGGCCTTAAACTTATTTTGTGCTAAGAGACCTTTCACTTTGGGTTACGATCTCATGACATTTGGGGAACAAAATTTTTTCCAATATCGCCAAACAGAAGCTTTATTGTAATTGGAGGAATAATTGTTGGAAAATACTTTCGGTTTTCATTAGTTGCACTTGACTAAATAATACAATTACACTGTTACAAAATTCTTTAAACTGAGTCATTTCCTGATTTCTAATATTTACATTACGAAAATGTCCAAAAACACCTACAATTTCAAAAATGTTCACTATTTATCATGTATTGATTGTGATAAAGCAATTTGAAATATTTTTTTTCGAAAAGATCAGAAAATTTCACAAATGTTTCATAAAACATCAATTTTCCAGTTTTCAATTCTTTGCATGGAAATATCTCAGCAACTAAGGTTCGTATCAACAAAAATCAAAATGTCAAAATAAAGAGAATTTTCTCAGCTCTTCAAAAATATTTTTTTCAAAGGAGGGCAAACATGTGCACTAGTTTAAAAAAATGAAAAACTGCGACTATTTTCAAAAAGGTAACTAAAAATGGTTTTAACGGGACTCTGGCAACCAAATACAACCAAACTTCGAGACAATGCAAAGAATGGTCAACCAAACAAAACGTGTTTTTCATTGTTTACATTGCGTGCTCTCGTTTTTGTTTATTCAAGGTCAAACATTAAAACGCGTTTTTCTCGGAACGTCGAAATGGCGGATTTGATGTCCCCTAAAACATATCAGAAAAAAATAGTGTTTTTTGCAGATCAAGTTTTAGTGACAAAAAGTGAAATCAAAAATCACCAAAAAAATTTACTGTGTATCATTTTTTTCAGTGTAGTTCATATCCATACCTTCAACTTTGCCCAAAACACCTGATCGATCAAAAAATTCTTTCAAAAGATACAGGTTTTAGAATTTTCATAAATCATTTTTGTATGCACAGCTGCCAAATTTGTATGAAAAAGTATATGGGCAAACTAATGATGCAAAATGGCATCTTTGGGCATACCGAAGGCACAAAAAAAAAGTTTCGGCCGGATTAAAAAATACAAAAAATAAATTAAGTAAAAAGATCGAATCCGTAGAGAATTACTCAGAGTGTCAACCATGCCCTATGGTTTCAACACATTTCTTGCTTCTATTTAAGATATTTTATCCAAATTAATAAATACAAATAATGAAATCGCAAAATAATTTGCGAAAATGTAGAGAACTTCTCAGCTGTAATCTTGTGCAAAGAATTCAGAAATACTTTTTACTACATTATTTTTAAAATTGATCAGTTTTTTTTTATTAAAAAAAAAACTTCTAAAAAGCTAACAGTGTTTGTGGTTCACTTTTAGTATTTTTTTCATCTCGCAGAGTTTTTTTTTCAGTTAAAACCAAGTCCTTACATCCAAAACATATATTTGGCCTGTGCACGGAGAAAAAAGAGTTCCCAAAATCGTGAACAAGCGTTCATGAAAATGGGAACCACGAACAAAGTGTTTAAATTTCATGGTACGTTTTTCAAAATCGTACCATGGCATTTGAACACTTTGTTCGAGGTTCCCATTTTCATGAACGCTTGTTCACGATTTTGGGAACTCTTTTTTATCCGTGTGTTGTGTTTTTTTTGTGTTAAAATCCATTCGGCCCTGTCTACATTCATATTTATTTATTATCAAAGTTTACAAATGAAAATATGATTATTTTCTGAGCTTGTTAGTCATCACATATCCTGACGAAATTCTCCCAAAATTTTGCGATACAGGAATTCAAATATAAAATCTTAAATCATCAAGTGTACTTTCCCGTTCCCATTTTTTATCCTTTTTTCAATCAATCCCAGGTTTTTTTCATCGATCTTTCATCGAGAATTTAACCCGATCCACAACCTTTTGGCGTTTGATGCTTTCGTTAATTTTTTCTCATATCTTTTTCATACTCCCCAAACCTATCCAATCCCAATCACGTGTGTGTATAATAACTGCACGAGCAGAATGGTGTGTCTTTGTGGGTCTCTAAGTTCCCCTTTATACGATGTGCTGTGCTTTGGGAATCCCGCAATGAGTTGCTCATCTTCCTCATCACTCACTGCCGACGACGACGACGACGACGGTTATAGTTCTATATGCGGTGTGAAGGATCTCTCGGTCCTTTTGACTCGGCTGCGAAGAGATGGTGCCAGATGGAAGGATTTCACCTCCTTTCCACCCAACTCCAACCCACTCCCACAAGTGTGGGTCGGAGGTGGTTACGCCAAGCTGGCGTGTAGGTTTTACGGATTTTGTTTTTGCACTTGGTTTTATTCCTCCAGGGAAACCGACTCCGACCTTTTCCCGGAAAGCTCACAGACACACACACACGTTCATATCTGGCATTGCCACGCCACTTCTTGCCACTTTGGCCACCCCGCCCAAAGGGGGTGGGAGGCTGCCTTTCCGTGACGCCTGCAGCAGCATTCGCATACGACAACAACCGTACCACCGTACGAGTCTGACATTGGCCAGAGTCCCGTACAGCAAGTTCTCTGGATCCATGAAGAGGCAACTTTTCTTACGGGCAAGTGTACGGGCGCGCGTATGAGTATGTATGCACAAGCCACACGTGTGTTTCCGCCCTGACCGGACCCCCCCCCCCCTGGTGTCCTCCCATTTTGGGATCAGCAGAGGCAGTGAATTGTTGGAATCTGGACCCGTCGTGGACCTTTGGGCCTGACAGTGCAGCAGTGCCAACAGTGTGTTGTGTTTTACCGCGCGGAAATCAAGGGATCCCGGATGATGAAGTTGCCACGTGGGTTGCAAATCGATGGGAGGGGATTTGAACGTCTGCGTGAGTGTGTGTGTGTGTCGTAAACTTGCCCAAGTAGTGGGATGATTTGGTGTGATTTGGGGTTCGCATAGAGGCTGTTACAGTGAGACCTTTGGCAACTGTGTCAGGTTGTTGAGATTGCTGAAAATATTGTATTATTCAAAACTTAAAATCATTAAAGATCGAACAAAGAAGCAACATAAATATGCGTAGTTTTTTTGTTGTATTTAACAGCAAATTTCTTGGAATATTTAAAGTTGTTTTGTTTCGTCATTAAATCATCAAAACAATTTTAGTTTTAAAAAATTGCTGTGAAATATTCTTAAATGTGTATCCTGATGTGCAAAGTAATAGGAAGTAGACATTTTTGAAAGATTTTTTTAAAATTAGGGTGAAAAAAATTCCCATCATTAAACTATTCGTCAAGTTTCTGTTCAGTTATACAGCAATTCCCTACGAAAACAGCATGATTCAAAAAAAAGGAAAATTTTTTTGGGGGTCCTTGGCCGGAACAATTAAACCCAAATTTAACCAATACCGTCTTATGGTGGTCGAAAAAAATACTAATTTCATCTTTTTCACAAAAAGCACATTTAAAAAAACACAACTTTGCGCCATTTTAATCGATTTTCGCTGTCTTGGACTCAAATAAAGTTCATTAGGCTTTGAAGGAAAAATTGTTTATAGTTTCAAAATTCCTAAAATGCTGCTTTGATGATTTTTGATTTTTTTTTTAGATGCGGTTGTTAAATCTTGCTTTTTCGACGAAAATTGCCATTTTTGGACTACCCTAATGACTAGGCTTAGTGATTTTTCACGCTCGAAAATTGCAAATTTCACGGGGACCTCAATTTCAAAGCAATAATTTTCACGCAAATTTCGCGGAACGTGAAAAATGTTAAAAAAGCTCTGAAAATCTTATGTTTAAATCACAGAAACTACTTTTCTTGCTTCATTATATATTATTCTTCAATAAACAAAAAAATCTTTCATACATTTGAACGTGACGCAACAAAAAAATGCTTCTCATTTTCAAAATGATTCCACCTAGTTTATGGATGGACTCTAAATATAATTTGAAATAAAATGTAGGGCATGCGTATTCTCATTTAACTGCTTTTTTCAATTTTTCGACATATAAAGTGTAAAAGTTTTCGCTGATTTGCTTCATTTTATTGAATTTCATATCAAAGCAAGATTTAACAATCTTGTCCAGCAAAAATGAGTAAAAAAAATTTGATTTTTTTTGTGACATTTAGCAAATTATTTTTTTTTAGTTTTCATATCCCTTTTCAAAACTAAAATTTTTAAATTTTAAATTTAAATTTAATTTAAATTTAATTTAAATTTAATTTAAATTTAATTTAAATTTAATTTAAATTTAATTTAAATTTAATTTAAATTTAATTTAAATTTAATTTAAATTTAATTTAAATTTAATTTAAATTTAATTTAAATTTAATTTAAATTTAATTTAAATTTAATTTAAATTTAATTTAAATTTAATTTAAATTTAATTTAAATTAAATTTAAATTTAATTGAAATTTAAATTTAATTTAAATTGAATTTAAATTTAATTTAAATTTAATTTAAATTTAATTTAAATTTAATTTAAATTTAATTTAAATTTAATTTAAATTTAATTTAAATTTAATTTAAATTTAATTTAAATTTAATTTAAATTTAATTGATATTTAATTTAAATTTAATTTAAATTTAATTTAAATTTAATTTAAATTTAATTTAAATTTAATTTAAATTTTATTTAAATTTAATTTAAATTTAATTTAAATTTAATCTAAATTAAATTTAAATTAAATTTAAATTAAATTTAAATTAAATTTAAATTAAATTTAAATTAAATTTAAATTAAATTTAAATTAAATTTAAATTAAATTTAAATTAAATTTAAATTAAATTTAAATTAACTTTAAATTAAATTTAAATTTAATTTAAATTTAATTTAAATTTAATTTAAATTTAATTTAAATTTAATTTAAATTTAATTTAAATTTAATTTAAATTTAATTTAAATTTAATTTAAATTTAATTTAAATTTAATTTAAATTTAATTTAAATTTAATTTAAATTTAATTTAAATTAAATTTAAATTTAATTTAAAGTTAATTTAAATTTAATTTAAATTAAATTTAAATTTAATTTAAAGTTAATTTAAATTTAATTTAAATTTAATTTAAATTTAATTTAAATTTAATTTAAATTTAATTTAAATTTTATTTAAATTTAATTTAAATTTAATTTAAATTTAATTTAAATTTAATTTAGATTTAATTTAAATTTAATTTAATTTTAATTTTAATTAAATTTAATTTTTTTATTTTAAATCAAAAGTAAAAAAATAATATAGTTTGCAACGTAATCAAAATTTTATGCAAAATGAAAACAGAAAAAATGTCGTTTATTTAACATTAACAGGAATAATCCACCCAAATAATAAAATATCGTTAAAATTAAACAGGACTCAGAAAAAAATTGCAAAATTTTTAAAAGTTGATTTCAAAGCTGCCATTTTATTTTTAATAAAACAAATCATGATAAAAATAAATACTAAACTAATAATTTTTTTTTTTTGTTTTCATAAAATTATTTTTATTAGGTCCTTTTCGGTACTGGGACCTGGTTAGGACCGAGTCGGCTTTTGTAATTACATTTGACTTAATAATTACAGAGGATCTTGTGTGTAAATGTTAGTGGGAGGGGAGCCGATTACCCGCGGCCTACTCGGGGTTAGTAGGGAAGGGATTGATGTTAAAGGCAAGGCGTGGGAAGGGAAGGGGGATTGTGTAGGGGTCTTGGTTGGCTCTGCTGGCCTTTGCGTTTTGTCCTCAGCCGCAACTCGGTGTTCAGCTGCTGGGGCGATCTTGCTTTGCATCCGGTGCAAACCAGAAACGACGGCTTTGTGTGAAGGCGAGTTATTCTAACTGAAGGAAAACTAACTGAAGGAAAACTAACTGGAAGAAAACTAAATAGATATTTTGGAATCTGAGAGAACTAATAATAAGTTTCTAAAAACCCTGCAAAATCTGAACAATTCTTCAAATGGTTCTTATCAAGCTTTTCAATTGAAAGCTAATAAAATTTACTTAGCAAGTATGTATGGATGAAATATTTATTATGTTGATATTTTGAAAAAAAAAGAAAACAAACATGATTTGAGAAAATTGATAAATTTTACGAATTTCACGCCGTCCATGAAATCGCCAAAAATCACTAACCCTATGTTATTAAATGAACAAGGGAATTCACTCACTTAATTCTACAGTAGTTCATAAGATTATGTTTATTCCTATTCGAGTTAGATAAATCATGTTGCGAAATATCGTTACAGTTTCACACCAACATAAAATTTCACGGGTTTTCGCGGAAAAGGCCAAATTTTACGGATTTCACGCTTTCCGCGAAATCGTGAAATTTCACTAACCCTACTAATGACCAAACAAACAACAAAAATAAATGCGGGTTTAATTATTTTGACCAAAGAACCCCCAGAAAAACCCACATCCTTCCCCCCCCCCCCCCCCGCCACCCAATTTAAAGAAAATTTTGAAGGAAAAACATAACATTTGCTATAGCCTTAGAATTAGTTGGAATACATTTTCAATGTATTTTTCACATTTTGCATTTAAAAAAATTGTTCGCAAAAAGACCTTGGTTCAATACATAATAACATTTATTTTTTAATTCTTTCGTATAATTATTATATTAAAAGTTTGATTATACTTTGAGTTATTTCGTCTATAAAATCTTTATTTAAATTTAAATATTATATCAATATTTTGTTGAATTTTGAGCATTTTAAGATTTTTTTGCATTATTTTAAGTAGACAAGTATTATATTTTTTGTTCATTTTGAAAAGAAAACAATGATAACATTTTGTGTTGGCCATATAATTTAATCAATATAAAGTTAAGTAAAAATAAATAAATCTTGTTAAGGTTTTGTTTTATCAATTGGTTATTATTGGTTGGTCATTTTCTGTCTATTTTGTGTTTTTTTTTTCTATTCACTTTTTGCTATTTGCCTTTATTCGTTTCGTTGATATTTTTAGAAAATATTAAAAATAAATGAAGTTTTTAAAAGTCTGTGCGCCTCAACAAATTTCTGACACAAGCTCAAATGTCTGTGAAACACAGACAAATCTGTGCATCTGGCATCCTTGGATCGGATGATTAATTAATTAAAAAATGTGCGGTTTTTTTTACCACGATATCGAATTTTCGTCTGCGCGTCTGCCTGTGTGGATCAATCGGACCGCGCACTGGACTCACAATCCAGAGGTCGCTGGTTCGAATCCCGAGGCGGACGCAAAATTGCTAAGTGTAAATATAGGTATTCGGTGCCCTCTCCCCGTGCCCATACCTTCACACTCAGCAGACCCGGGAGGCGGAGTCTTGTCGCAAAAAGAACGATACACGCCTGTGGATCCGTTGACGAAACCGCAAGGTTTAAGAGGGCCACATTATAAGGTGTTACGTCGATTCCGTTTTTTTTCGAATTTTATTGGCAATACTTTGAACAAGGAAGGGAATCAGTTGACCTTAAGGAAATTAAAATAAATCATCAAAATCAAAATTGTAGACATTTGAAATGTTATTGTCTTATTTAGCATGTCTGGGATTCATCAAAAATATTTTGATTTTTTTGTGAAATTCCGTTGTAAAGAACCTACCTAAAGCAAAAAGTTTTCTTTTTGGCTGAAAAAAAATCGTCATTGCTTAGATATTTTGAAAAACTTATGATTGCTACTGAACTGGTGTAAAATGCATTTTTTTTTTTGCAATTCCGTCGTGAAACTATTTACTTTTCCTCTCATTCTTGAACGACGAAATAGCCTCCTTTTCTGTACCAAAAATAACAGAATCAAATAGCAACACTTACCAAAATAAATGCTGAAAAGTTCTACTTTTCAGCACTAAAATGGGTGCTGAAAAGTTGAACTTTTTAGCACTTTTTTTGAAAAGTAATACTTTTCAACATTATTTGATTCAAACGATTTATTGCGAAAATACATGAACATTTGACGTATAATTTCACTCTATGGGTGTTTTTTCAGGAATGCAAAAAATGTTTTATGGAACTCGTTGCAAAACTTAATTTTTTCAGCACTCGTCGTAATTATCCAACCCGGTGAACCTCGTTGTATAAATGTACGACTCGTGTTGAAAATTGCATGAACTACAGTCGACTCTCTGGCTGTCGATCTTCTCGATATCAATAATTCTCCATCTATCGATGAATTCTTCAGTCCCTTCAATCTGCATACTTCCATTATCTTCATTCCTCGATATTTTCCCTTGCTTGAAGGATCTCTTCCTCGACGGTCCCTTGGATTCTGTTTGCTTTAAAAATCTCTTCCGGTTGTCAATAATTTCACTTTTTCATGGCTTGCATAGACATTTTTCTTGGCGAAACGAAGCTTTGAAGGGTGTTTGACATTAGTTTGTTTTTGTTTGATGGACGTTGCCATGATTCTCTCCCATAGCTGGGTATCAAGAAAAAAATATTTTCAATCGAGTCTTCATTTTGAATCGTTCTGTAAACTGATGATTCTCTTCCTCGACGGTCCCTTGGATATTGACAACCAGAGAGTCGACTGTACTATCAAAGCACTTTTTGCAGTAAAATGTTGAAGCCATGGACTGTAATTTATTTATTTTTTTCAAGTTTGTCAAAAGATATTCCACTTTAAATATAGGATTAACTATATGTCACTCATGTCACTCAAAAACAGCCTAAATATGGTTTTGTAAAAAATGGAATGCATTTGACAATCAAATCGAATTAACAACGTTCAAAAAGGGGTTTAAAGGTAAGAAAATTCTCTACAAATCTGTTAAAACAAATATTTTTAATAATCGATCCACCTAAATCAAAAGCCGTAAAATTTTGAAAAACGCAATTTTTGCTAATAGAATATTTTGTTTTACAAGAATTCTGATTCAGGCCGGTAAAACCCAACTGTCTACGTATAAATCTCCGATTGGGCATCTCGGTTTATAATATTTTGCTTCATCCACGCCGTGCGTCACGCTGCAAACAGCTGCAATTTGACTCATTTTTCTCTCCCTAGTCACTTAAATTTACATTTGAAATAAAATTTGAGCTCGAGCTTGAGTATTTGAGAATACTCACCATTGGGAAAATCAACTTTCATTATTACTGTTAACAGGTACTCTGCCCACCATTGAAAAAACGGCTAATATCCACTTTGGCAAAAACGAGATATTAGCACCAGGTGGTAGAGGATGTTCCAACGCATCTTCTGGAACTTGAATTTTACTGAAATAGTGTTTAGACTTGGCTGCCGATGCGAAAAACCAAACGGCTAATATGTCACTCTTATGGGAAATTGCTTTGACGGAGATTTTGTGACAAACACTAAAACGCGTTTTCTCGGAATACTTGATTTGACAAAATACCCGAATTTTCAATTATGGGCAGACTGTATTCAATAATATCTGTTTTGAAATAGGATTAAATTTAGGAACTGATATGTAAAAAATAATTTTGAATGTTTAGTTTATGGCACTATTTTTACAATGTTTCAACCTGCAGTTCGCTGTCGCCTGGCGTAAGTTCCATACCCTGCCCTAATTCATTCCCATGAGACGCTAAAGTCACGAACCAACTACAGCAACAACTCCAACCCAAAAAAAAACTAGCACCCAAAAAATCACGCTTTTCCATTTATAATTACAAGCACGCGCCGCAACGCCCCGTACGGTTTTAGTCGTTGAGCTTTTCTGTTCTTTTCTCTTTACGTTTTTTTATTTCGTCATGCCACGTGCGCACACATTTCAGCCATCGCCCCAAGGTGTTTCATACACACTCACACACATTCACCCTACCACCATCCGTCACCCCTCTGTTTGTCACTCCCTTTGTCATCGCAGCTAATAATCAGCCAGTCACCTAACCAACCTCCACCCACCCTGCCATCACTCAAAAAAAGGGGATTCTCCGCAGACATCGAGGAAAACGACGCCTTCTGAGAAACGACGACGACGACGACAACGGGGACGCCGGTCGACCCGACGACAAGCGAGGAAAACGACGACGACTTATTTTATCAAGTCAACCACAACTACCTTCCCACAGTTTTGTGCTGAAGCAGCTCGGGGCAAATTTTCGCAATGTGACCCCCCTCCCTCCCTCCCGCATGTGCCACCGGCAACGACCCAACTTCACCTTCCCAAAGGATCTGCTGCTCAGTCTTGTGTAAGGCAAAGTTTTTACCAGCCAGCCAAGCTCGGAACGGCATGGGCGTCGTTAAGAAACATTACACAACTCGACATTTTCGAAGTAAACGCTTCAGTTTTATCAAGGTATGATAGATTTGGGCTCCCTGATCATACTCCATTCAACAAAATTTAATTTTAGTGAATTTCCTGCCAATAAATAAAATTTTAAATTTCCCGACGCCACTGCCCAGGGCAAACAGTTTCCCGGTAGCAAGAAAAAGGCATCATGCCTGCATGTGCTGCCCTGGGTGTGTGTGTGTATGGGCGGTGTGGGCGTGGGAGACAAGACGAATAAGAAGAAGAAGAAGGACAAACTTTTCGTGCAACTTCACTCTGGAGGGATATAAGCTCTACTCTGGTGCTGGTTGGTGTGTCGTTTGCGGACTCCGGATCCTCCGTTGGGGTTCAGCTTGGTGTCGACAGTGCCAGCACCAGGCACGACTTGGCTTGGCAGACAAAAGTCCACAGAGAGCTTGGTGAAGGATTCATGGGGGAAGGGGAAGGGTTGGAGGGGAAAAGGAAAATCACCTCCAATAAAAAAGGCAAAAGCGAAAAACGAACGACGAACGTTATGACGGTAAGACCTGCTCCTTGTTCTGCCGCACGGACCGTGTCGTTGACGACGACCCAAATGGCTAGCGGGAAGTGGTCAGCTGTTGCCTTGGTAACATTTAAAAAATTATTCGAAGGTTCAGAGAGTTGAATAATGGAAAAAATGTTCGAAAATTCGAGTTATATGCGTCCCCATTTACGTTAAATTTGATGAGTTGACTGCCTATTAAATTAATTGCATTTTCCCAACCTTTCATAACCGCCATTTTGGCCGCCATCTTGAATGTCAAATATTCAAATCATTGAGGAGTAATTTGGGCATCATGTTTAAGCTCGACAATCAAAAATAAAACAGCGAAAAAAAAATATCGGGATTTGATTATCCGAAGTGATAAGGCCTTCGGAGTATCGAGTCTAGACTGTACTTCGATGCTGTTGTGCAATCTTGTCGCATCCGCCATTTCAACGTTCCGACAAAAACGCGATTTAATGTTTGACCTTGAATAAACAAAAACGAGAGCACTCAATGTAAACGATAACAAACACGTTTTGTTGACGGCGGAATCTCGAGTTATAATTATAAATGTTTACTGTACACGGGCATGAACGTGAGTCAAACGCTTTCTGACATGAGATCAAAAATTCAGCTCGACAAGATTGAAACTTCTTTCCAGGGCTGCGGAGTCAGGTCATATTTCAAACGACTCAGACTTCAACTCCGGCTTTCTGAGTTTAGCCGACTCCGCCTCCGGCTCCGACTCTGACTCTGGCCTACCAACTTTAGGCGATTCCGACTCCATCTTTCAGCCAAATGTCAACTTAGATTCCGACTCCGACGTCAACTCAGTATAAGTAAGATTTGTTTTCTAATACGATCACTCACATGTTCAGTCACATTTTCCGGAATAATTTGTTTTAAAATCTTTTTGAAATTTGCTACAAAATGTTTTGCCTAATGATCAACACGTCCAGATTTTCGTATAGAAATAGTTTACATTGAGGTAATCGATGTATCCAATATGAATATTTCAAAATTAGTTGCTACCTGTTTTTAATATTTTTGTCAGTTTTATATACATTTTCAGCACAACAGTTTTTTTTTTTTTTTTTTTTGTTTGCGTTATAGTGACAACAAACAAAATTATATTGGGCTATTATATTATACTATGGCTCGATTACTTAGACAAAATCAATCATCTGAACAAATGTTGAGCACAATCGGATAAGATATAAGGGTCGCTCTAGTCGTTGTTGATCTTTCCATACACAACATCTTTTTGATAAGCTTATAACTTTTAAGATTCAACTCAGATCATTTTGCACTCTTCGACAAAATTAGATTCACACTAGATTCTTCCTCTTGGCCAAACTTCCACTCAATTAACACCAGCTCCCAAAAAAGCATTTCTCCAAACATATTTTTTTTAAATTTCCATGGAAACTTTAACTCTCAACAGATTTAGCTCAAAATTGGCACAGGTACTTTTGCCTAAAGAATCGAGTTAAAATTTCCCATTTTTTTGTCACTCTAATAAACATACAAAATACGAATGTTGAATGTCAAGTGAGAGATTGTAAAAAAAAAACGAAACTATTGGCACTACGCCCCCCGGGGCATGGCCTTCCTCTAACGTGGGATTTCTGCTCCAGCGCCTCTGACGAGACAGGAGAAACCGGGACCGACGTTTTACTTCACCATCCGATAGAAGCTCAGTGGATAAGGCGGGAATCGAACCCGCGTCTCATAGCATCATCGGGATCGGCAGCCGAAGCCGCTACCCCTGCGCCACGAGACCCACCCATCACCCGGAGATCGAGACCCACCCGCCCATCACCCGGACGGAGACCCACCCAATCACCCGGAGAGATTGTTATAATAGTTGAAATTTGATGGAAGAGTTATATTGTCAAATTTTCGTTTTTCTTTCAATACCTAAACTCCCAAGCTCGAGAAACAGGGGAAATTTTTATGGAAATTTCCCAGTTTTCTCGAGTTTGGGAGTTAAGGTGTTAACCCGGGCATGGTCTTCGGGTCTATATGACCCAAGAGCATGATAAAAGTTATCGTAACTTTTGACCTTTGGCACTTACAGAGCTGAAATTTTATGACTTTGTGTATCTTACCAAGACACACATTTTAGCCAAAAATGGACTTTCGGTGGCCACCGGAAGTGCCCCCCAGAAAAAAAAGTCACACTTATGGTACTCGGGTCTATATGACCCAGAAATGTTTTTGGCTGCCAAAATTCGGCATCTTGACCGATTTTGGATTAGAGACCCTAAATAGGGAGACTGGTCTAAGCTTGCTAAATCGATCTGGCAACCTATGTTTTGAGCATGGCAACACTGATAAGTTTTGCTGGGCGTAAAGGCAAATGCTCGTTTGGATACGTCAAACTCGTGTCTGTTTGGGTACGTCAAATTCAAAGGATCTCTATTTTGGATGTCTTGGCCGCAAATGAAAGGGAACCTCGAACAAAGTGTTCAAATTCCATGGTACGATTTTGAAAAACGTACCATGAAATTTGAACACTTTGTTCGTGGTTCTCATTTTCATGAACGCTTGTTCACGATTTTGGGAACTCTTTTTTCTCCGTGTAGAATGTGTTCTTTGCGATTCCGACTGGCAGCACCGGTTTTGGGCACTGTGGCCACCGGGAACCTGCTACAACCGAAAAAAGTCCTTTTTGAGTCCCCGACTTTGAGGACCTGTATCTCCGGAACGATAACACATAGCGGGTTGCTTCCAGTTGCATTTGACGGGTAATAACCTCAACTTTAAACTCCCGTCTGCCTGTGTGGATCAATCGGACCGCGCACTGGACTCACAATCCAGAGGTCGCCGGTTCGAATCCCGGGGCGGACGCAAAAATTCTAAGTGTAAATATAGGTATTCGGTGCCCTCTCCCCGTGCCCATACCTTCACACTTAGGAGCCCCGGGAGGCGGAGTCTTGTCGCAAAAAGAACGATACACGCCTGTGGATCCGTTGACGAAACTGCAAGGTTTAAGAGGGCCACATTATAAGGTGTTACGTCGATTCCGTTTTTTTTAAGCTCCCGTAGAGATGATTTGTCAAAAGTGGACACCGGTTCCGTTAACCCGGAACATCCGAAAAACATGATTTTTTCAACTTATGTTATAAAATCAATACATTAGTCAATTTTTTCAACCGGGTTTTTTGTAAATCATTACAAACGTACACTTCATACTACCCCTGACTGTTTGGGATAGTTCCGGCCAACTGTGGCCAATCCGGAACCGGTTCCAGGGTACCACCAAAACAGTTCCAATAGTGGTATCGCTAGAAACCCGTCATGTTGCATACCAAACATCATGAAATTGAAAATTATGACCATATTAGGTCATGCCGATATCCTCTGACTCAACCTGGTAACGCCGGAACCAGTTACCGGAGGCCACTGAGGGACACTTCCGGAGTATGCAGGGAAGCATATCATACGACGTATCAAACTTCATGAAATTGAAAATTATAACCATCTAAAACTAAATAGAAAAAACTAAATAGAAAAATTTCAACGCAGTGCACGCGACCTTTACAAAATAAATTTAAAATTATTTTAAGTTTTGTGAATTCAATTCAATTATTTTTTACAATTCCATTCGGTTTTATTGGTGAATAATCAAGATACAATAAGTTCTTTTGAGGTACATTACAGAGTTTTGGAGTTCCTTTCAGCTGTGTGTTACATGATAATCCATTTTGGAACAATTATTGCTTGTAAATAAAGGTGTCACCAAGAGTAAGAAAAATTAAGATTTTTTTTACTAAAACGTTAACTCAATTATAACAAGTACTGATAAATAAAAAAACATAACTTTTGTAAAATTTGAGCTAACTTCGACTCCGACTCCGGTTTCTCAAAAATGTTCGACTTCGACTCCGACTCCAGCTTTAAAAATTTAGCCGACTCCGACCCCAGGCAATCGAGAATTGCCCAAGTAACCGCGGGACTGTATAAGGTAACTTTAAATCGCCTCTATATCAACATATAAAGTTTGTCTATAGAGTCTTGAAACTTTATATTCACTTTATACGCATGGATGTAAAATTGAGTGGCGGCGTCTAGAGTTGAAATAAAGTTATACAGCGGTAAAACGTCAAAATACTACTTTACCGACAGAACAAAAATAGAAAAATCAGAAAGCTTTGCGCAGCTCTTTCTCTCTCTTGGGAGAGAGCTTTCACGCTGGGATGACGATTTTGAAAGTTTGTTTGTTTTTTTGCTGTGTTGTATTGCCTTCGATATTCTAAACTGCTTGTACTGAGATGTTTCACCTAGATGCCCTGCGCCAACCGTCTCGTCCGTCCTGAAATATGTTTATTCATATGATTTTTGCTGACTAAGTCATCCTTGAGGAACAACTTCAGGAAAAATTGAAAACTGGCCAGTTTAAAACAGAGCATTTATTTATTTTTACACAAATAGCACTAAAAAATATTCACAAAGTTCTTTGCCGAACAGGACAAAGCACGGAGCGTCGACTAGGCACTCGGTCCCGGGATCTTAGTGCGGTTTCCGCCGGTGGCACCCAGCGTGATTCCGAGCGACTTGCACTTATTGACGACGTCCTGAGCAGCCAACAAAGCGGCGTAGGGCGTAGCCTCGTCACGATCGGCCTTGGCCTTCATGCCCCCGGTGACGCGGGAGATAGTTTCTTTGCCCGAAAGATCCGTGACGTGGACGAAAGTGACGTTAAAGCTGGTGTAGAGCGAAAACTCCTCCTTAATAGTTTTGTTTTTGCAGGAAGCCATCGTAACTAGAAAATTGTATCTTGCGACGATAAGGAGCTGTTCTGGAAAAAAGAATAGTTTAATACTAAGCCCAGTAAACTAAGTATAATTAACTCACATTTTTATAGACGAAACCGTGCGCCGAACGATTTTACCTACAGTAAACATAAACATACCACGAAATACTGCCAAACTTTTATTGCCCACACTAGTGTTAAGTTAGTGTTTTGAAACATTTTAAGAAATGTCAAAATGTGATATAACATTAAAAGCTTACTTTACAGTGATATATAAAGCTTACCATTAATGCTTCAAAACATTGTTGTGCTAAATGCTTCGGAACTTTAATTTGCTGTTCTATATGTCATTATACGGTAGGTAATAATGTTTCAAGCTACAAATGTTTCGAAACATTTGGAAAGACTATTTAAAGTGTCATAGCATCGGGAATGTTTATTAAGAGTGAAATTAGAGTTTTGATTTAGTGCTTGTGGTTACTTGGGTGACGTCCCCAACCCCAGGTCCCCAAAAAGACATGACTCCACAGCCCTACTTCTTTTATATGAAAAGTGACAACAATGCACGGAGTATTTTATGTAATTATTCAAGGGGAGTTCTTTTACTTTGCAGCGCTAAATTTGCATTTTTCGACCGCTTTGATTTAAGCCTTTGTTGCACATATTTCGTCTATATTGTGCATTTTAGATGTAAATACAAGATAATTCTGTAAAAAGAAAGGCATTGTAAGAATCAGCAATGAAATAATCATCATCAATAGAAAATCCTCCTCTCTCGCGCACGAAAGATCGAAAAAAGAAATATCAAAAAATCATTATCTTGGTTATTCTCTCTTTTTCACTACTACAGTTGCAAGTGCAGGTTGTAGGAAATTCACAAAAATCTTCAACAGAATTTCTTCGAAAAGTACGGGAGCGATTTTTTTGCGTGTTTCGCCTCCTTTCTCTTTCGCGGGTGAAGTTCACAAGCAAAAAAGATTTCTTTGCGATTATTCCATCCCTGGTAAGAATACATGTACGAATTCATATTTTGTCAATGTTATTAAATAAATTAAAATACCGTCAACTGGGGTGAATCGGGACTACAGTCTGTATAGGGACAGAAGTGTTTAGAGCATTGATTGGTTTTAAAATTGGAAATGGATGTACACATTTTGTTGGTCAGAGTCTGTTCTAACCGAAATCAACCAGAAAAATCAAAATATTGTGTTCCAACATCGTTAAAACTGCTGTCCCAATTCGCCCCATGTGTCCCGATTCGCCCCAGTTGACACTTTTATAGAAACGTAATTTCAATAAGTAAATATTTTTTTTCGATCACGCTATTTTCAGTAAATGTCCATGCATATTCTGACGGTGCTCCCCTTTGCTCCACCGTGCAACGATTCAAGTTGAAGCGCCCGTGTCAGTGCCGTGCTGAAAGTCGTCCATCGAGTCGAGACACGAGCCGTACGACGACGTACTACACCATGCCATGCCATACCGATGCCACTGTGCCATCCATTGCCAGGACCTCCCACCCCACCAAGAGGAGCCAAAGAGCGAGAAAATCTTCAATGAAGGACGACGTGATGCTCGTCGTCGTCGTCGTCGTCATTCCGGAAAGGCTCTTGAAGGGGTTTTTTCGTGAAGGGGGGGTCTCGTTGGGGGCGTACGTCGAGGCAAGTATACAAAGCTGCGGTCAGGGGCAGGGAAAGCTGGGTTGTTGGTGGAACGAAACGTGAAAATACCCACGGCTGCTGTTTGTGCTGCTCGTCGTCGTCGTCGTCGTTGTGTACGTGCGGCAAAAGGTTCTCCCCCCCGGTCCTCCTTCCTGACGTGACCACCCATGATATCCTGACTCTCCGGAAACAGTTCTGGCCGTAACCGGGTCCACGCCAAGGTTCAGGTCTTGCCACGGCTGCTGCTGCTGCTGCACGACACACTTGTGAAACCCCCTCCCCCCTCACGAGACAAGCCAAAAGTGTGGCCATGCCATCGCCAGAAGCAAGCAAACGAAGGCGATTATCATGCTGCTGCTGAACCCCGCTCCCTCGGTGCTACCTCGGTTATTGGTGTACGGATCGGGCCAGTTGGTAAAAGTGGAAAAGGATGGAAGCAGCAGCAGCAGACGACGAACGACACCGACAACTCTCTGTTGGCGTTCTGCCACCCATTCCAGCTTTTCCCCATCCCAAATACGCCCAGCAGCGCTGTGAACAGTGATTTCGATTTGTAGAAAATGTGAAAAATAAAAAGTCTTAAAAAGAGAGCAATTAAAAAAAAAGCATCTCTAATGAGGGGGTTTTTCTTAACAAAATATATCCCGTTAAATAATAAAATTAACAAAATTCCCGGAAATTTCCGAAATTTAAGTGAAAGTTAACAGTTAAATTAAAAAAAGATAAAATGATAGAACTTAGTTGGTTCAGTTCATTTGAAATAACTATTATTGCTTGTTTCTTGAATACATAATTTCTACAAATTTTGTCGTTGAAAAATTCCCGTTTCCCGCGATTTTTGTTGCCCCGGGAAATTGAACAATTTATTTTTAATTAACTATACACAGTAAAAAATCCGATGGTAAAATCGCATGCAAAAGCATGCACATCACCTTCGTCAAAAAAGACACCTAATATCACACGCTGCAAGTACCATTTTTGTAAACACAGAAAAAAGTTGAAACCGACGGGACTCAAACCTAGCACCTGCAGTAAGGACTGGAGCCTTAGCCCGCTTGGCCATCAGAGCGATGAAAAATGGAAAGGTTAAACGTATACGTGAGCTTGACATTTCGGTCAAGTAGGTTTCCCTTACTGATAGGCTACATATTTCAGGGTGTAATATTACACAGAATTTCATAAAATAATGCAAAATTTATTTTACACCCAGGCCTTTTACACACAGCTTGATTACTACTTTATTTGCTGTGTACAAAATAAACATATTGGAAACAAATCTGTCAGACTTAGAAAGCTTACTTTTAAAATACTGTATTTTTTCTAATCTAATCTAATCTAATGCACTATTTTTTTAATGTACTAAAATTTGAATAATTTTAAATATTGTTGCTTTACGCCACAATATTTTCTGTAGATTTTTGCTATATTAAAGTTTAAAGTTTAAAAAATAAAATTTTCGAAAAATTCAGTACTATTTTGAAAAAAAAAGTTCAAAATTTCACATTAAAACCTTTAAATTGGTGTAAATTTATACAAAAATTTCACGTGATGATATCGATAAAGCAAATTTTGAATTGTAGATTTTAAATTAACTTTTTATCACAAACATTAAATTTCACAAAATCCACATGATTTAATTTTTTATATTTTTTGATGATCAAAAACGGGAATTTGAATTAAAATTAAACTTTAAGCGATTATATCTTGAAAACGGTGCACTTCATCAAAAAATCTCTTTTCGTCTTTTTATTCCAAAAGTGGCAAATTTACGGACCCGGCAACGATTGTAAAAATAGTCAAATTTTGTTGTAAACAATTTTGTAGACAGTACTTTAGGGGATGAAAGATACTAAAATATCTGCAAAAACAATCTTGGCGTAAAAAGCTCTTGTTGGTGTGCACCGTTAAGTACTTTGCAATTACAATTTTTATTTTATATTGAAAACTTAAGTCAATAATTGTTTGTTTGAAAATCCTATTTTTTTTTAAAGTTCATGAAAAATATTTATATCTCCATACTGCTCAATGGCTCAAAAGTTGTGGTTTGTTGTCTCATAAAACATATAAAAAATCAGAATAACATACGAATATAAAAAAATATGGTATCTTGTGAAAAATTGAGTAATTTACACTAAAAACTACACTGTATTGAAAAGCTATACACAATTTTGCGTCTGTTGAAATTAGAGCGTCCAATTTCCCGGGGGGTACAAAATTCCCGGGAAACGGGAAATTTTCAACAAATTTTTCGGGAAATCCCGGGAATTCCCGGGAAATTTGAAATTTGACTAAAATTATTCTGATCCTGTTTTTGATTAATATTATGCAACAGAATTGTATAGAACAGCAACTTTAATGTCCTAAATCAGTGTAAGGATCAATGAATGGCTTGAATGCTTGTTAAAAATCATGCAACTTTGAGAAAATATTATAAGTTTTCTTTTTTTAATGCTGTCTTTAAAATCATACCAAATAAAAAAATATTATTAGTATTTTTTGTTAAAAAGTTTTTTTTAATCAATGTGTTTAGACAGTGAAAATCTAAGCCCCACAAAAATAAAATTTCTTTTAAATTTGTCTCAGTGACCATAACGTTGAAACGAAAAAAAATATCATGTAGAAATAATGCTTTTAATGGAAAAGTACTTATTTCGGAACAAGTATTTTCAACTTGTGAATAAATAAATAATCATTAAATTTGCCTAAAAAAAACTTATTTCTAGCGCAATTCAACTTGAAACACTGTTTCATGAAACCAAACTCACAGTTTTATAAAATTTGAAGCGAGTTTTTGAAATATGGTTGGATTCTTTGGGTAAACTTCATTAGATTTTGCATAGTTCCATTTATGGAATGATTTCAGTTATATGGTTAAATGTCCTTTTAAATTAACTAGATTAAAATAATTTTCACAGTGTAAAAGTGGTTTAAATTAAACGATATTTTTTCATATTTTAAATTTAACAGTTATTTCTTGAAAACTTTTAAACAAATTCTTCTCGAACAACCCTTTTTGAAAAATTTAATTATGTCAATTCAATTTTCATCCAATTTGGTCAAGGTTAACAAAACTGGTGAATATCTTATTTTCAAAAATAAGTTAAAATAGGTTATCGAAAAGAAAATAGGCAATATTCATTCCATAAAAGCGTAATTTTTGCTGCCCAACATATTAAATATCGAATTATACTGTCTCCGTACTCGCTGACGGCTAGATTCGACTGAACCTTTTATAAAATAAAAATGCCTTTTTATAAATCAACGATCTCGCACGATCGTTCCCGATCTCACTCGATCGTTGCGAGTTCATCCCGATCATATTCAATTGGTTTTATCTAACACGGTTAATTATAATTGAACATTTTATCTGGACACTACAGAATAAAATCAAATAAGGTTCTCTAATAATTATTTTTTGTATGATTTCAAAACATTGGTGCCAAAAGGTAGGAAAATGTATACTTTCGTTTGTATTTCGGGAATTTCCGGGAAATTTACAAATTTCCCGGGAAACGGGAAATATTTTTTTCCGGGAAATCCCGGGAAATCAGAAGTAGAAGTAACGCGTTAGAAAGAAAATAGTCTTCAATTCATCGCTATTTTAACAATTTATGACTGTAGCAAAACTGTAACAATATGTAAAGCATTTTGTTATATTTTTTTCTTATTTTTTTGAAAATAATGGCTTAAAACTTTAAGAAATTAACCACATTTCTCGCACCAAAGTGCACCCACCCACCCACACTTTGGGCGCACACACCGAGAAGAGAGAGCCCGGAGGACCGACCAAACGACCGACAGCACTGGCAGTAGCAGCAGCACGATGCCTTGCAAGTCTTTCCAGCTTGCCGGCATCCGTCGGATGGTTGGTCGTCGTAGTTGGTGTGTAGAGTAACAACATCAGCAATACCAGCGGCAGCGGCAGCAGCAGCAGCACTCGGCATAAACTTTCCTTTTCCCAGAGGACGGTTTGCAAACGGGGGGGTACCGTCATCAAAACATGCCGTGGAGTGTGTCGCCGGGATCGGTGGCCAGGGTTGCCAGATTGTGGTTGAAAGTTTAATTTCGATTGGCCGAGTACGGAATCAAGTTGGAGTTCAGTCCCGAAATGGTGAATCACACCGTGGTCGGGAGATTTGTAGTCCAGGGAAAGTCGGACGCGTCCGAAACTGAACCTGGCTTTGGGATGTACGTGACTCAAGATCTGGAGAATGTCCTGCCAGTGGTTTCGTTCGATACTGAGAAGAACAAACCGTGGTACACTGTGTTTATTTCGAAGGAATTTACTCGTACCGACAGTCACAGAGGAACCCATTTCACGAAGCTCTTCGGAACATATGGCATCATTGACTTTTGGGAGCTTCATTTCGTTCTAGTTAGGTTAGGAAAAACAAGCGAATGATCAGTATTGTTATCAATAGATTCCTTAGCAATGATGATTTGTTGCCAGCGTGGATGGTATTACTATTAGGATTGACCCTAAGTTTAGTTGGGTTTGTCCAAGAACTTCCAAGAAACAAGTGTTGCAAATAGACATACACTCAGTTGGCAACCCTGCCACGGAAACCAACTTCCACCGGTATGATGCTCTCTTGGTAGCTATATCGCTGTATATCAAAATAACACTGCAAGAACCGTATCGCAAAAGAGTGCCTGACGACCCGACCAAAAAGCAAGGGAGGTGAGGTGGAGGCCCTCAAAGTGGCCGGAGTCCTTTTGGCCGTGATCCTGTGCCGCCAGGAGCAGTAGCAAGAAGAGCAGAGGACCGTGTGTGCGCGCGTTTGTGTGAATGTATAATAGTCGGTCGGGAATCGCGTGCTGTGTTCTGCCCATGGTCTATTGCCCACACTCCCGGGGTCCTGGGTGGTAGTTCTCGCTGCTGGCACATGCCGGTCCGGTTCCTGTACGGATAGTCGCCGTCGACTTCATCCGTTGCCATTTTCGTCGTCGTCGTCCCTGAGCTCTTGGCATAGTAGGGGCATCAGGCATCCGCTATAGACTGCTACTGGTGGTGAACAGTTCTCTAGAATTTAGCCATTTTTGGAGATTTTAGAAATAACTCCAGAAATATTTATCTGCATTTTAAATCAAAAAGTACTTAGATGCAACTATGATTTCTTTTTTTTTTAAATAAAGACCTTGAATTTTATTTACAGGGATATACGAAAATCTGTATCTCGAGATCTATCTGAAGTCTTCGGCAAAGTTGTAGGTTATAGGGGATATACACCTATCTTCGTCATATAGAGAGTTTGATGCTCGAAAATACTATTTAGGCTATAAACTTACCAGCAACAGCACCACCTCGAGTAAGCACGTAAATGTATGCCACTTACTGGCCAAAATTGATGATAATTTTTCTTTTGCGAGACCATTTCTCTTCATTTTGTTGGCACACACATCCATGTACTATTTTTGCAAACACAAAAAAAAAGTTGCGACCGACGGGATTCAAACCCAGCACCAACAGTAAGGACTGCCGCCTTAGCCCACTCGGCCATCATACCGATGGATAGCAATAAGGATCAACGCATATATGAGCTTGACATTACGGTCAAGTAGATTTCCCATACTGATGGGCTACATATTTCAGGGCGTAAAATTACATAAAATTGCATAAAATAATGCAAAATTTATTTTACACCCAGCACTTTTAAACGCAGCTGGATTACTACTTTCTTAGCTGTGCAGTCTAGAACCATTCATTTGTTTAAAAATAGTCAAAATAGTGCTGAAAGAGGATTTTCCAAGTAATTCATATGACACGAATTGAGTGAGTTTATCTAATTTTTTCACGTCTTTCATTCTCCAGCAGCCGACCGGCACGAGTCAGGCGGCAGTGGTTGAACAGACACAGTAGGCTTACAGTCACGAGCTAGTAGTGAACTGAATTTTTGGTTGCTTCATGTGTACGCTGGGTTGGAAACTTTTTGCAGGCCTGTTAAGCAGACCCAAAAGAGCGCTGGAAGAAAAAATAATTACGCTGAAAACAGAAAAATGTGCTTGGCCCTATGTATTCTCGTCTGATTAGAATACATTTTTGAAATATTTTTTAATGCTTGTAAAAGGAAAAGAATAACTTTTAGTAAAAGTGAAAACAAACAAAAATGTTCACAAAAAGTTGATCTACTCGTTGGTGTACTTGGTTTTCGTAAATTTCAAGGAACACTCTATATTATCCAGCATCATTCTATTACGATCGCTTATTAGGCTTAAAATGGGTATATTTCCCCTAACTAGAACATTTTTTTTTCTTAACTTATTTTTATTAGGTCCTTTTAGGTGCTGTGACCAGGTTGGGACCGAGGATCAGTAAAACAATATATAACAACAAAAAAAAATAACTCCTCAAATTCCATACTTGGAGATCTAACTAAAACATTAAAAACAGGTACTTAGAAAAAATCTTGGAAATTTTTTTGTTGACTGTTTTCACTAAAAGTTTTATTTTGAATGCTTAAATTTTGTTATTGCGCTGGTGTTCAGAACTGTACGAAACCTGCAAAACCAAAGAAACTATCTAAAAAAAATATTTTTGGAAAAAATATTGTCAACGAATTTTCAAAAATCATTTTTAGCTGCAGTGTTTTGCAAATTAAAAATACTTAAGAATACACCTGCAAAAAAAATCGAAATCTTGAGAATTCTCAACATATTTTACATTTCGACTTTGTTGATCCGAAAGCTTGTTGCTGAAATAGAGCCTCTTAAAGTTTAAAATGAGTTTTCCCATCTGAATCCTAATTCATCTAGTAATTAGAAAACATTGCAATTAAAAAAAATGATTGGAGATTTTAGTCTTGCACATAACAATGATTATTTAAACATTGATGCCTTTTAAATCCCCTGAAACATATAAAAGTGATCTCAAAAATAAAAAAATAAATACTTATTTTAGGAATCCAACATGAATTCATAAAAAGTAAAAAAAATATCAAGAATTCTTTTGGGTCGGTCAGAAAATCTATTCTCTTGGTACAGATTTTCAAATATCCCCATCCCAATTTTGTATGACCAGCTCTCAAAATCTCAAGGGAAAAGTTTAATCCAAATAACAAATAATACAAAATTAAAATGTCAAAACATTTTTCCAAATTCTGAAGATCCATGCAATTTTAAAATTTTCATGATTTGCTTTATGCATATCAAAAGTCGCAAATTTTGTATAATTTGTGTCCATAATTTGCATGAATATTAAAAAATAGTTTTATTATTTAATTATTATCTCATACCAATTGTTGCGAAATTTTGTAAAGGTTTTATGATTTTTTCAGGGATTAATCAAATACTTAACTTTTAAAGAACTCAATTTTTTAAGTGTTGGTATCAAAACTTTTGATTCAAAAGACGCCATGTTTAGTATAGATTTTCACTTCATTAGAGTTTTTGATTTTGCTTGCTCTGCTTTTTATATATTGTTTTTTTTTTTACCAAAAAAAAAGTGTCACAAGTTACAATCAGAAATTAGTGAAATCTTTTTTAATAAATTTTTTAGAGAAGATACGAAAAAAACATTCAGAAAAAATATTGTTTCTCCTCAAACGAACAACGTTTCATTCTCCCAGAGATCTGTTCTGCTACTGGTTCACAAAGTTTCCCAGAGCAAAGAGGAGAGAACGAACAGAAAAAAAATGAAACGGAAAAGCTACGTGTGGTCTACCAGAGAGGGTGTGGGAGGAGGTTGAGACCGTGTTGCCTTCGGAAGTTGGGACGAAAGGCACAAGGCAGCCATAAACGACATCGTCCGAGAAAAGGCAAAAGACGAACTTGGAGCCGGGTTGGCCCCCTTCTACATGTGGTGGGGAAGCCCACACGTGGACTCTATAAAGAGAGAAGGGGGTGGGTTTGGATCGTACATATTTAGAAAACCAGGCATCCTTTTGGTATAACACACACACACACACACACACCGTGACTGTGCTGAGCTGAGCCGTCTGCTGCTGGCTGTGTGTCGTCCTTACGTCCCTCGGCGAAGAGTCCAACAGCATCCGCTGGACGGCCCTGGTTCGTGTACGTGTGCCACACTCGTACAAAACTTATGGGGGGCCACATTCCGGAGTGGGTTGCACACTCATAAAATGGAATGATTTTATTTTTATACGGTTTTCGGTTATTACAGATGGATGTGCCAAACTCCACTGCCGGGGGAGGTCCCGAAGAAGGGAAGGGACAACGATGACACTTCTGAATCTCTGAGTTTTATTTAGAGGGGGGGGGAGGCGGTTGGAGGTAGGAACGTTGAACGATTATTGTTTAATATGGGGTCACATTTCAACGGGCTCCCGAGCTGAGCTGGGGGCGTGGGTGTGTAGAGAGAAGGTGAAACGGATTCAGCACTCTTATGGCATACGGCTGATGCTGGTGGTGCTGGGACAATATTGCAGCGGTCATGGTTCCTGCGATATATCTGCTCGCAAGAGAGGTCCTCTCATGCGAGAGTAATGTGAGGGAAGTAGCCTTTCAGTAGGACTTTAATTACGTCGATAGATGGGCGTGAAGCATGTAACTGTATGTGACCAAAAAGTTGAAGTCCAAGTGAAATACCAATTTTAATTTTGAAAAAGCTAAAAAAGAACAACAGTTCAAACATTAGTGGTAATCAATACAAATTCCTGAAAAAATGCATTTGACATGAATTTTGGGCTTCCCCTGTTCAACTTTCGTTGGGTTTGGTCGTCTTTCGAGCTAGCTTAGCGCGTTTTTGACGGTGTTTTGTTAACTTTCGCCGACGGCCATGGCGGCGGCCGCGACGGTGGAGAGTGAGTGGACGGAGCACAGGGCTGAGAATGGAAGGACGTTCTACTGGAACGCGGCCTTGAGGAAAAGTGTGTGGGAGAAACCGGACGGGTTTCAACCCAAGACGCAGGCGGCGACGGGCATGGAGGTGGAAGACTCCGAAGGAGGTGGAGAGGACGGGGGCGAATTTCGTCCCGTGGTCAAGGTTCGCCGCAGGAAGGCTAAGGAGGAGATCAACGTCGGCGATGGCGGCACCGACGGCGATGTGGAGAAACTGCTCAGCAACAACAAGTTCAGCCCGCTAGCGGAGGAGAGCAACAACAACAACAATGCGAACCCAGCAGCAGAAAAAACCATCCCCGTGGTACCAGCAACCGGCAAGTCGGCCGGGAGAAGAAGCAGCCGCCGCTGGTGGTGAAAGAAACGAGCTTCGCCCGCCTTGCGAAGGTGATGTCGTCATGTGATGTCCAGCCGGAACACAAACTGACGCGGTATGGCACCAAAATTACGTGCTTCTCGAGCGACGACTTCGACGCGGTGCAAGCCCACTTGAAGAAGAACAAGGTGCAGTTCTACACGCACGGAAAGCGCAGTGCGAGACCGCACCGGGTAGTAATGCGAGGTCTCCCGAACGTGGAACCAGATTACATCAAGGAGCTGCTCAAGACGGAACATCAGCTGGACGTCTTGGCAGTACACGCCATCAGGCGGAAGCAGCAGCTTCCCGCCATCGATGAGATGCCTTTCATCGTGCTCTTCCCCAAGGGGCACACTAGTATCAAGGAGTTGAGTAGCAAGGTGAAGAAAGTGGGACCAGTCGTCGTCCGGTGGGTGGCCTACCGGAACAAAGAACCGCACGTGACCCAGTGCAAGAACTGCTTGCAGTTCGGTCACAGAACCAGTAACTGCCATCTCAAGCCCAGGTGCAGCAGCTGTGGGGGTCCCCACAGCACTGAAAAGTGCAAAGCAGAAGAAACGGAAGCCAAGAAGTGTGTCAACTGCTCTGGACCGCAGCTGTCCCAAACGTGCGCAGTTCATCCAGTCGAGGCAGCAGGCGTCCAAGCCGAAGCCGCCAGCATGGAAGAAGGACAAACAGACTCCTGCAGGAGCCGTGTTTACCGCGGCGGACTTTCCTCCGCTACCTGGAGCGGTACCGGAAGATAAACATCCTCCCGCAGGAAGAAGTCAAGGAAATACTGGCGCCGGCGCCGGTGCAACCCCGAAGGAGCAACCAGATGAACGGAAGCTGTACAGCGAGTCGGAGCTGTGGACCATTTACCGGGAATACAGAGTTCGCTTGAGCCAGTGCAAGACACCCGAGGAACAGATTGACGTGATCGCACACTTGCTGACACATGGCACGAGAAAATGATCATCTTGTTCAATTACGGTTTTTTTTTTTTTATTTTATTATTTATTATTTTGTGTACTATTGATCCTCGGTCCTAACCTGGTCCCAGCACCTAAAAGGACCTAATAAAAAATAAGTTGTGAAGAAAAAAAAAATGAATTTTGGGCTTGAAGAAATTCGCACACACACATCATACACAGACCGAAATTATTTTCAATCTTTGATTAATCTATATAACACAGTCAAGAACACAGCAAGAAATGAATACAAATCACTTAATATTAAAACGTTACAACTGACGGGATTCAAACCCAGCACTCAAAGCGAGGCCTAGCGCGCTTAAACCGTTCGACTATCAAGCAGTCTTCCCGAAACGCGCGCACGCCGTACACGCCGTACAAGTTTTCAGTGCAGATGAACCTCAAACACACCAGGCTGCCATGTTCGAGTTCTCCCCGCACGGCGCACTCAAGTTTACACGCGGTGTAAACACGGGGTGCACACCTCGGGTACAACGCCTCTGAAAATGAACTTTTTTTATATGTTTTAGGAAACAAAAACCGCTACTATTGAGCCATAGAGAAGCGTGAAAATAAAATTGCCGCCGAGTGTGCTTTTTTGAAAAAAAAAAAAAAAACAAATAAATTTTAGCTTTATATTTTAAAATCAAATTTTCAATCGAAAAGTACTATCCAGAATGTTTTATAAAGTGCATTGTCTTCAGCCACTTATAGTTGAATTCTTTAGCTGATCAATTCCCGTTATTCGATTTTTGTTAAATACTGTCCATGATTATCGATTCCTGAATATATTGTTGACGTATTGACTAACATATCAAGTACCTACTAAACATATACTAAATATACAGCAACGAAAACAGCATGATTAAAAAAAAAGTTCTCTAAGCGGGCTCAAATTTTTTCTGGGGGTTCCTTGGCCAAAACAATTAGACCCGTTTTTTTTTGTTTGGCCATTAGGGTGACCTACGCCGTGTTAGGGTGGTCCAAAAAAAATGCCATTTTCGTCATTTTTCGCAGAAAACACTTTTTGCGTATTTCAATTACGAAAATTTTGATACCCAGACATGTATAGGTCATCGCTGAAATTGTCAAGTTATCGCAGTTTTAGTGAAGAAAAGTCGATTTTTTGGAGAACTTTTTTCGAATCATGCTGTTTTCGTGGGGAATTGCTTGATACTAATATAAAAATGTAAATAAACTTAAAAAAATTAAAACTGCGCCTTCATAGGAAAATATTTCTAAGATAAAAATAAATTAATATTTTTTTAGCATTGTTGCGTCAAAATTTAATGTTAAACAATTTGCTCTAGTTAAAAAAAAAAGATTTCAAAGTTGTGAAAATTTTGTTTTTTTTTACAAAATGTTTGAATAAAATGGACTTTTTTAATTTTTGTTCTAATTTCATTGATTTTCTATGGAAATGTAAACTCGTAACAAGAGTTTTGAAAGTAGTTGTATTGTTAAACTGGAAATAGTTTGATGTCATTTTGCTATTATTTGAATAAAAATACACTTGTTTTGCTCATAATGATTTGTAACAAGTTCAACTTGTCCAACGGCACATGCACGAAGGACAGAGCGCCTGCAAAATGCCATAATTATACTGCAACCCCCGTCTTCCCACAATAATTTGCTCCTTTTACATCCGAGGAACGATGCCAACTGTCAGGCCACCAGCCTTGTTCCGTCGCAGCATCACCATCATCATCGCCATCGTTCAATGTTTTCATCGTTGGCAAAAATGTAAACGAGTCCTTTTTGCAGGTCCCTTGTGTTGAGTTGCTGCTGGTGCTTGCCAGTATCTACGTATGATCGACTCATTCGTTTAGTCCTCGACTATGCCTCTGTGCGGAATTAGGCCCGGTATCATCATCAAACGTCTAACTACATTCTCCACCCCTCTCCTTCACGTTGACAAACTCGCACACACACACGTCGTGCACACATCCGAACCGTATCCCCATTTGGAAACAATATTCTAGCTATTTGACCCCCCCATAATTAACTAAACGCTTACATTTAACCGTCACCTATGGCCCGACGACGACAACGTCGTCGGAAAAGGCAACGTTACGTTACAGCGAGGACACCGTTGAAGGCGACGAATTTGAGCTGCTTAGTAATTTAGTCATATTAGCATATTATATTTTTTTTAAATGGCCCAAAAAAGTCAAGACGTTTCTTGCTCAAAAAATAATATTGTTTTGTGAATCTGAACTCAACAGAATGTCTGCTACCGTTCTATTTATCTCATGTTCTGTCCAAAATCTCTCCCCGGTACAATGCGATGGTCCATAAACAGGCCCAACTCTCTCGTGCTATGAACAGGCCCGGAAACCCCGTTCTACTTCAGCCAGCTAGAAGGAAGATGATTTCGTACACACCATCCAACCAACCAACCTAAAGGGTAGGTACAGCCCAACTCGTCGTCGTACGACTCGTAACAACTCAGTCTTCCGAACCGGTGGCCACGTTGATGCGTCAAAGTCAGAACGAGGGGTAAAACGATGGGTCGGGAAGGAAGCTGCCAGCCTGGCAGTGCACGCCACATTGGCTACATCCAGCTGGAAAATGATCGTACACTGGCTCGTTCGACTGTGGATGCGGAAAACGTTTTACACCACCCCCGGAATCATCAGCAGCGTAGGAAGGTAGACTGTGCAACTGCTTTGACACCGTTTAGAACCTGCATGGGGAGGTTGGTGAATTACCTGGTAGGATGGGGACAAGTGGACCTTTCAGTAATTGATGTGAAATTTGTAGCTATGGAATCTTATAAAATCTTACTCAAACTCAATAAATTTGACACTTTACTAAAAAGTTGAGAAAAATTGTTTGAATATTGCATGAACACCCAAAACAAAAATAAACTTTCAGAGTACTCCCTTCAAGCAACTAGAATCATCCAAGAGTAACTTTCCAACCCCTCCTTCAAGCCATCTTCCCACTGTGAAGCAGTACCTAAGTTGCCACTTTGCGAATCCTGGCCATCCCTCTGACGTTTGGTCGTTCCTCGGAAAACTGTCCAGGACCAGGTTGAAAACTTCCTCCTGTACGGCTGTCATCGTTGGTCCTGCAGCAAGCTTCGTTTCAGTCATCAACATCATCATCAGCAGCAGCCCAACCCGTTGGACGTTCTTTTTCGCGACCACGTGGCAGCCATCGCAGGCATCGCTGGCACATTAAACTGCCACCAGCAAAACCCCCTCTGATGGCTGGCTGGTTTCTGCTCCCATTATCGGGTGTTATTTTTCTCCGTGCTGACGTTCAAGTGCAGACCAGCCCAACCCCACCACCGCGATGTTAAAGTTCGTGAGGAGTACATCGGCTGGGAGTAGGAGGTGGGAGTGCAAACAAACATAGCCATAGAATACTTTGTAAAGTGCAACCAGCAGCTTACAGGGGAGTTCACACGGTGGGGAGTTTTAAAATCAAAGTTGTTGAAAAATTTCGAAATAAACCAATAATATGCCTACTAAGATGTAACACAGGGGTGCTCAAAGTTGTTTAATGGCGGGCCAAATTTGATGCTCGCATGAGCTTGCGGACCATATGAGAAAAAAATGATTTTTTTTTTTAAATTTAACTCTATTAAAAAAAAACAAAATACTAGAAAACAAAAAAAAACAAACAATTCCAATAAATTTCTTTTTTTTATTAAAATTAGAAATTCAAAAAATAATACCAACATAAACATTATTCATCTGCTTTTCTTTGCAACTTTCGTTATATTTGTGAAATCACGATTGTTGAAATCGTGATTTTACAAATATAATCAAAATTTGAAAGTTGTATTTTTTTTTTTTATACTTTATTGATAATGTTTTGATACCACAAAAAATAAGAAAAAAGTAACACTTAATTCGCTTATTCCTTTTTCTGACTGCGCAACCTTTTCATGTATTCAGCCTGCGCCTTCGTCACGGACGTTCCTCGTGGATCCTTGACTTGTCCCGGCTCTGAAGAATCAGAACCGCTGGCTTGTTTCTTGTTTTTCTTTGCTCTGTTTCGCTTTTTTGTCGACCTCCACTCAGCATCATTTGTGTACTCTTCTTCTTTTTCTTCCTTGTCTGAAATAACTGGGTATTCGTCCAAGTTTGAGCCAAATGCGATTTCATTGAAAATATCTGTTAGAACTACGGGAACTTCTAAACAATCCGAATTGGCAGGATTGCCACCTTCTAGCGGCTTGTGCGATGGGGTATTTACGGGACCGGGAACTACAGCTGGTTGTAGAGTACCGTTTAATGCATCAGCATACGTTGACTGGGTTGAACCTTCCTGCAGCCGATCACTTACGGATGACCGCTTTGGGCAGTCCGCCTTCACGTGGTCAGGGGCCTTACACACGAAGCACCGATTGGTCATTCCATCGTAAGCAACACGAACTTGAAAATGTTGCACGTACAACTGCGCCGGAATTTCTTTTGACAGTTCCATCTGTATCCCGCGCACTCCGTTGAAGATCGGATATCCGGTGTCCGGGCCATATCGTTCCCGGGTGAAGCTGTGAACCTTTCCGAACTTGGACAAAACACTGACCAAGTCCTTGTTCTCGATCTCAATTGGCAGTCCAAATATGCGAACATATTTGTAGTCGCCTCGAGCTGTTGCAAATGTAACTTCAACACTTTCGCCGTTCTCATACTGGAATACTGCCGTAGCTGGACACTCAAGGAGTGCAGCTTTCATCGATTCCTCCGACCGGAACTTCACGTACACGCAGTGTTCTCTGGGCGCACGGAACATAGCGTTCAACGTATCCGGTGCCCAGTTTCGCTTACGAAAGAAAGCGAAAATCTCCTTGTCCGATGGCATTTTGGTAGCCGGCCCAAACTGCACTTTGAGGCAGTTTAGATGGACACTCTTGGCATCCATTGTTCACTGTGACCTTGAACCACTGTTTGTACAAAGAAACTCGTACTGCTGGTAAAACACGTCTGGCCTCAGAAACGAACCAAAGCGGACTGTGTATTTAAATCAGTCATGCAATTTGCACGGAACCCGTTCTGCGTTCGTTCTCGTTCTTCAGTGTGAACTGAACCCACAGCGCAGGAGCCATTGGTTTTCGTTCCAAAAACAGAACGTCACTTTTTCGTTCCGTTCTCTTTCAACATTTGGAACGCGTTCTGTGAACCGCCTGTAGCCAAAGGTTCTCCATGGCGACAGTTTGACTTATATTGACAATCAGTAGACTGACTTTCATATAGCTTGGTTAGATCGGTGGTAACATGAAAGTTTGGTAATCAGAGAAATTGAGTTCGAATCTTATTTTGTTGAATTCATTTATTTTATTTGGTGTTTAGTTGGGTAGTGAAACAACTTTTGGACTTAAATTATTATACCATTCAAGGGAAAATCCAGGTAGAGAGGCTATGAAAACTAAAGCTAAACGATTTATATTTAAAAATGCATCTGAAGCTTTCAACTAAGAAACAGACGAAACCTTATGACCACCGTGGTTTTGAACAAATTTAAAGCTTTCAAGTTTATGAAAAAAATGATTCGAACTACACAAAAAACAAAAACAAATCATTCGAATTCTCGAACTCACTACATTTGATTACTACACTTATGTGTTACCACTGAGCTAGCAGGGCTGATATGTCAAGTGGTGATTAAAAGTGAATGAAGTTTAGCTGGTCTACTGAGGTCCCATCAAAGGAAAAAGCTAGAGTTCTGAACTGGGTTCTCCGTTCGTTTCAAAAAAGCCTACTGAACGAACGTTTCTTAGAGACGAGCGTTCGTTCTCAGAGCTGTTATTTTCCGTGTTGCTGTGTGAACTTGAACGAACGGAGAACCCGTTCAAAAGCATGACTGATTTAAATTGATTTTTAACAACCGGCACATGCTGATTTATTTTGGTGCAGAAATTCGTAAAATTGAATTCAATACAGAGCATTTTAGAGTGATGATCAATTTTCTTTGAAAATGATCGACGGCTTCACCTTAAAGATGCGTCAAAGGGCCATTTTACATGATCATCCAAAATGGGTCTGCGGGCCACAAAAAATGACCTCGCGGGCCACGTTTGGCCCGCGGGCCTTACTTTGGTCACCCCTGATGTAACAGCTCTTTCATGCATTGTTATTTGGCAAAAATTAGGTACTTGTCTGTTTTTTTTTTTTTTTTCAATGCTAAGGCCGATGCAAATATTTTTCATATATGTTTCATCATTTGCAAGGAAAAGATGTTTTGAATAGCATTTTAGACTAGTACATCATAAGTTTTTTAAAAAAATAAGATTTGACGAAAACAAACATTTTAGCAAAAAACACTTTTTGCATAAATAAACATCGACAATTTTCAAAAATCACTAAGATTCTCAAATTAACCCAAATATGCTAAAAAGTGCGTGGCCGAATGGTTACGCTGTTCGCTTTGTAAGCGGATGATTCAGGGTTCGATTCCCATCTGCTGCAACCTTCAATCGGATGAGGAAGTGAAATGTCGGTCCCGGCCTTGGTTGTTAGGCCGTTAAGTCATTCCAGATGTAGGAGTCGCCTCCATGCCATAAGTACAAACAACACACCAAACCAAACCTACTCCGGTGGAATCGCTGGCGGCGGTTGGACTCGCAATCCGAAGGTCGTCAGTTCAAACACTGGGGTGGAAGGTTCCTTGAGTAGAAAGAGGTTTGGGTGCTCTCCCCATTCAAGCCTTCGGACTCCTAGGTTCGAGCAGAAACTTGCAATAGAGATCACAAAAGACCCGGGGGTCGTTAATGTGGATGGTTTGATTTGAATTTTGAAAATTATACTTTACTTTACAAAACTTCATTGAAAATCCTCTATTTATCTAAACATTTGCATAAGAGTTAAAAATGTAAGTTATTTTGCTTAAAAAACAATGATATTGTCGCGTGATTCATAGAAATTTTAATATTTTCTTTATTACTTTTAAATTGACTATTGACAACGTTACGAAAACAAGATCGCCCAGCAGCTGGACACCGAGTTGCGGCTGAGGACAAAAACAAAGGCCAGCGGTGCCAAGCAAGAACCCTACACAATTCCCTTGTGTCCTCGACCACCCAGTTAAATCAATCCGAATTCTGAAACGGAATTTGCATACGATTCTAATTAGATTCCGTTTCAGAATTCGAATTGAGTTAACTGGGCATGCGCTCTCATCACTGAGTCTCTCAATCTTTCCGAAAACTGCAATGAGAGAACGCGATAGGGCGATTAGGAGCTGACCACGCATGTCATCCCATTAAACTACGTTTGGGAAATTGGTTTTGTGGCGGCTATTGCACTATGGTACATTGGGTGGCCAAGTTTCAAAAAAGTGACCTTCTCCAAATATTTTTTGGTATTTTTTTCTCGAAAGTAAACATTCTAACTAAGAAAAATCCAAATTTTCAAAGCTCTAAGTTTGTTCATTACGGAGATACGCAAGCTGAAAGTCAAAACATGGAGTAAAAAACTAGCGTTTTTCGTAAAAAAGGCTGATTGTTAAATTTTAACATAGCTCAGCAATTTTAAATGTTTTATTAGGACAAATATACATCGTTGGAAAGGTAATGAGATAAGCTTTGAAACTATTAATAGATAAAATGTTGTTTCCAAACCAAAAACTGAAGTTTTCATCGAATAACTGGAGCATTTTTTTGACAAATCATATTTTTTTGTGTTTGTTAATCGAGTACTTTTTTTGCTAACCGATGCTAAACATGAAACTAAGATCACTTGAAAGATTGGATTATAATCTAACATTGCTGAAATTTCCAGCCTGCGATTTTTTGCGTTTTCCTAGATATGCCATTTTGAACATTTACGTTTTATCAAAATTTGCTGCAATCTACATATGCGCCCGTTTATTTCACTTGCTTTGCTACCTACTTCGTGGGCATCGTCGCTTCAAAAATCAATACCTGGTTTCAAGAAGTTCGAAATGACTTTATTTGAATTTTCTGTTGCCTACATTTAAAATTGAGTACTTTAGTCAAAATAAGGTATTCGTACCGAAGTTTCTCAAGCGAAACTGTAGAATCTCAGTTTGATACCGAAAAAAGTATTCATCAAAATGTTGACTTAGCATGATGAATTTCTGCGATCAATCCATGAATCTGATCCACATTTAAGTTCTATGTTGGTTAGCACAAAACATCATAAAAAGTACCTTTAACATATCCTGAAGCTGTCACAAACTCTATAATCAAATAAATTTTAAGAATATGGTTTGTATTTTATCGTTTTACTTCATAATTAATATTTTGAATAAAATTATTTTTTCTGTTATTAGATTTAACAATTCAAATTTTCGCAATTTATGCCCGTAAGGGTGGGGGGGGGGTCTCATGTTATATGGCATGGACTCACAAAAAGAAACACACAGCAGTAGATAATAAATATTTGACTTAAAATGAATTTATTACGCTTAACAAAATTTTGTTGGAGGGAAGGAGGAGAGGGGGGGGGGTGAAAGAAAGAGGAGGGAGGGGTTGTGTCCTTAAAGTGGGGATGTATTAGCTTATCCATAATTTAATAATATAAACTTGCAATACAATATATATGCAATTCTGTTGCACTTGCAAATGTATGAAAAGACTATTTATTATAAACAATCAACTATTGAAAAACATGAAAAGTCATAAAAATCGACGTATATCATTTCAATACCATACAATTACCCAAATTTGTATGAAAAAACATTTAAAAAGCAAAAAAATAATTTGGCCGCCTGTTTGTATGGAGATGGCCCATAGTGTATTGTAGTTAAACGCTATTGCGGTAGGATGATCGTGGAAGCGAGAATGAGAGAGAGAAGGAAAATGTCAATCGCGAGTGTGTATACACGAAAAAGTGTTTGGCTATATATGTTCGGCGCTGAGAGTTTCAATAAGGAGAGAAGAGCAGTTGCATTTGAGCCATGAATATTCAGGCGGGATAATTGTAGTTGCTGAGAGCTGATTTTGATATTGAGCAGTTCTCTACGGAATCGGTCTTTTTTCTTTAATTTTAATTTTTGTATTTTTTAATCCGGCTGAAACTTTTTTGGTGCCTTCGGTATGCCCAAAGAAGCCATTTTGCATCATTAGTTTGTCCATATAATTTTCCATACAAATTTGGCAGCTGTCCATACAAAAATGATATGTGAAAATTCAAAAATCTGTATCTTTTGAAGGAATTTTTTGATCGATTTGGTGTCTTCGGCAAAGTTGTAGGTATGGATATGGACTACACTGAAAAAATTGATACACGGTAAAAAAATTTGGTGATTTTAATTTAACTTTTGTCACTAAAACTTGATTTGCAAAAACACTATTTTTAATTTTTTCATTTTGATATGTTTTAGAGGACATAAAATGCCAACTTTTCAGAAATTTCAGAATGGGCAAAAATCTTTGACCGAGTTATGATTTTGAATCAATACAGATTTTAAAAAAATCGAAATATTGGTCGCAAATTTTTCAACTTCATTTTTCGATGTAAATCGATTTGCAATCAAAAGTACTTTAGTGAAATTTTGATAAAGTGTACCGTTTTAAGTTATAGCCATTTTTAAGTAACTTTTGAAAATAGTCGCAGTTTTCATTTTTAAAAATAGTGCCCATGTTTGCCCACTTTTGGAAAAATATTTTTGGAAAGTTGAGAAAATTCTCTATATTTGCTTTTTCGGACTTTGTTGATACGACCCTTAGTTGCCATGCAAATGTTAAAAAACAGGAAAATTGATGTTTTCTAAGTCTCACCCAAACAACCCACCATTTTCTAATGTCGATATCTCAGCAACTATAGGTCCGATTTTCAATGTTAATATATGAAACATTCGTGAAATTTTCCGATCTTTTCGAAAAAAATACTTTCAAAAATTTTAAATCAAGACTAACATTTCAAATGGGCGTAATATTGAATGTTTGGCCTGTTTGAAATGTTAGTCTTGATTTTGAATTTTTGAAAATATTTTTTTCGAAAAGATCGGAAAATTTCACAAATGTTTCATATATTAACATTGTGAATCGGACCTATAGTTGCTGAGATATCGACATTAGAAAATAGTGGGTTGTTTGGGTGAGACAGAAAACATCAATTTTCATGTTTTTAACCTTTGCATGGCAATATCTCAGCAACTAAGGTCGTATCAACAAAGTCCGAAGAAGCAAAATATAGAGAATTTTCTCAGCTTTTCAAAATATTTTTTCAATAGTGGGCAAACATGGGCACTATTTTAAAAATGAAAACTGCGACTATTTTCAAAAAGTTACCTAAAAAGGTTATAACTTGAAAATGGTGCACTTTTTCAAAATTCACTAAAGTACTTTTTGATTGCAAATTCGATTTTACATCGGAAATGAAGTTGAAAATTTTTGCGACCAATATTTCGATTTTGAAAAATCTGTATTGATTCAAAAATCATAACTCGGTCAAAGATTTTGCCCATTCTGAAATTTCTGAAAAGTTGGCATTTTATGTCCTAAAAACATATAAAACAAAAAATTAAAAATAGTGTTTTTTTGCAAATCAAGTTTTAGTGACAAAGTTAAATTAAAATCACCAATTTTTTTATCGTGTATCAATTTTTTCAGTAGTCCATATTTATACCTACAACTTTGCCGAAGACACCAAATCGATCAAAAATTCCTTCAAAAGATACAGATTTTTGAATTTTCACATATCATTTTTGTATGGACAGCTGCCAAATTTGTATGGAAAATTATATGGACAAACTAATGATGCAAAATGGCTTCTTTGGGCATACCGAAGGCACCAAAAAAGTTTCAGCCGGATTAAAAAATACAAAAAAAATCGAATGACCGAAATCTCAGAGAATTGCTCTATTTTAACAACCCTGCTAGTGACCAGTCACCATCAAAAGAAAATCATTGGATGTTCATCAAGAGAAAAAAAACCGAAGGGAGCATGCTCTCCTCTCTCGCGCACGAAAGATCGGTAAAAGGAGTCTAAAAAAATCACCATCTTAATTATTCGGTGGGCAATGTGTGTAAATAAAGTGAAATAAATAATTTTAAGTGATGCTGACAAGGAAATTCACCAAAAATCAGCAACAGATTGATTTTTTTGGTGAATTTCGGGAGCGATTTCCTTTAGCGTGATTCGCCTCCTCTCTCTTTCGCAGGTGAAAAAGTTGGGAATCGAAATTGATTGTTTTGCAATTATTCTATCCCTGCAGCCAGCTATTTGAAAAAACATTTCATATAACAAAACCCACTGTGTACCTCCAAGCGCCAACGACAGGTTTCCGTGGCGGTGGCCATGATGCCGTACAAGTCTGATCCAAACTTCCTGGTCCTCCCACGTTCGGCTCCTTCTTCACACTTGAACCATGCCCACGCCTTTTTCTTCCTGCGGCATTGGCATGACACACCGGTACGGCGGTCCTCAAACAGTGTCTGCCCTCGTAGATCCTCGTCAACCAGACGACGCACGTTGCTGCACTGCATAAAACCGTATAAAACACAACCTGTATCCTTGCGTGTGTCAGGCGGCAGACTCTTCTCTTCGTGTGAATTTCATCCAACCGCTCCCGTTACACCCAATCCGTCACGCGGGTCTCATCTCAGGACGGACTCTCGGTTCGTCCTCTTCCTCGGGGGGAATGATGATAACCGGAAGGGGGCGGGGGGAGATGCAGCCAGCTCAACCGTGTACACCGCACATCCGAGGCCCCCCACAAGTATGATTGCACACTGAGCTGAGATGTGCTGGCATGGAACGGGCTGAACTCTTGGCCAGGGACCTGACGGATAGACTGCGCGACCCCGGCTCTAAATACTGCTTCCTATTAGTACGGGTCTTTTACCGGGGAACAGGGTGGGATTTAGGTTATTCTAGTTCTTTATCTAAATTGCTGTGATTGTCATTTGAAATTTCATATTTAATAAACTAAATTTTTGGCAGGTACTTTCAACAAGTTCTAAGAATCCTATGTTGGAGTCCCTATATCTTCAGTATACATAGTTAAACTCTGTTGCTTCTAGTATTTCGAAGAGTTTGAGTTGCATTCGAATTCCCTAAATCTCCAAGAGTGGGAATCGGAGTTGGAGTTGGAGTCACTGAAATTTTTACCTCAGATCCCTGAGTTTTAGTCAATTTGAAGTAATTGTAAAACCTCAACACCTCACTCACGGGTATGAATCTTCAAGCAATTTCAATATGGTGACTTGTATCAGAAGAAAGTGAGGCATTTTCGCTAGTTCTCACTGTTCTGTGTTCTGCGTGCACGTCCGCAAATATCGACCACACAAAGCGCCACCAAGAGGCAAAAGGTAGTTACGAATATTTTTGGCACTTTTGTTAAAAAATATGCGGTTTTGCAAAAACAAATAACAAAACCAACTTTTAAGTGAAGTTCGACTATCAAACTTGTAATTCGTTGCTGATTTGTTGGGATTTTTTTTTTAAATAAAAGGTTTTCTGCAGCACCCCTTTTGGGCGGACATTTCTGTTGTCACCTTTTGGTTCCTTGGATTTTCCATGGATAATTTCACAGTGTAATAAACAGGGCAGCTACCACCACGCGGCGCCACCATTTTGATTGAGAAAATGATACAAGTTTTTCAGACGAGTTTCAATCCCGTGCCTCACTCCATCCCTGCCCAGTTCAAACAAACTTTTTTCAGCTCAGACTTCTGCCAACGCACGGTGCGACGTTAGCAATCCGTACACAGTTCGCCAACGGTCGTTTCTGCATATGAACGAGCAACCGAACATCACACAGTGCCACGTCCTGGAATGGCGACAGCAGATGCGACAGAGACTACAGAAGTTGGTCCGTTGACCATGATGATGCCGGCAGGCAGGCAGGCAAACTTATGCCACCAGCCTGAGCAAATAGCCAAGACCGCACCACGTGGAGGGAAAGGAGTCAACGACGATGATGGCCCAACGAGAGACGATGGACGACACGAGATTTGCTACACTATGATTTCATCATTTGCACGCTTGCAACAAAGTGTCCGCCCGGTGTTAGATGATGCTCTGCGGGAGGTATAACTTGCAGGCGCAAAAACCTGGATCAAGGACTTTTCGTTCGTTCGTTCGGTGGCCGGTTGGTGTCATCGCGTGTGGACTTGGAGCTGCCTCGGGCAGTATGGTATGGACTAACTCGGCCTAGCAGTAATTTTTATCTAGATTGTTGCGAAGGGGGAAGATGACCTGGAAAACGCGTCCGTTGGCCATCGCGAGTGTTGGGGATTAGACGCAGTTTTAAACGAGACGCAGCGGCGTAAGCTCTCTATCGCGATTAGCAAAGATCACGGTTTGCTGTAGGCTGCTAATTGCGTAAAATATCGCCGGGGTTGGTTCTGTAACTGGCAGTTGTTTTTCGGGAGCATTGTTTAAAACTGGCCTCTTGTGCGTTTGCTGCAGTGTTAAATAATTGGAAATGATTGTGATAGAAGATGTGATATGAAACATAACTGTAGTACAAACATGATATTTAAAATATCTTCAATAAGATTCTTAGATTAAAACAAATTCCAGTGTACAAATTAAATTTTCTTGCTTATTTTAATTCAGGGATTTCTAACTTTTATTATACACCATCATTTTTTTTTAAATTGTACCACAGTTTTTTTTTTATATTTTACTACTTAATACTTACTTACCTAATACTTAAAGAATAAAAGAACAACTCACACGAATTAAATAAATGCTAAAATTCCAATTTCAAGTATTTTTTTCAATTTCTCATTAAAAAGTATCACAAAATGCTACAGTTACAGTTATTCTGCTGCACTGTCCGTAATTGATAATTCGGCTATTATGCCATATCAAGGATTCCGAGAAATCGCATTTTCTTATTTGTCATTAGAGCATCCAATTTTCCCGTTTTTTTTTTATTTTCTCGGGATAAGGGAAAATTATTTTTAAAATTCCGGGAATATTTTTGAAACTATATTAAAAACATTTTTTTCAGTACATTTGTTTAGTTTTGAAAGCTTAAACAATAGGAATGGTTGATTACCATCCACCCTCTACAACCCAACCACGACTCTAGACGAGCTTCGATCGAAAAATTCGCCAAAAATTTTCAACCAATGCATTTGAAAGAAGAACTCTTGAAATGTTAAGAAAATTTTTGGGTTGTAAGTTTGACTTGTTTTATGTTACTTTGCCAATGTTTTTCGAAGTGTAATTTTTTGGAGTCTACATTGCCTGTGTTTTTACTAGCATTTCCTATATTTTAATTAATGCAGTAATTTTTGTATGCAGTAATTTTTGTAGTGTCCCAGACTATACCACTACGCATTGTTTCATAAATTTAAATGATAATGGATAACTCTAAAGAAGAAAATGTGAAAAAATATCAAAACATGGAAACAGTGAGAGTAAAAACATGAAAAAGTTGGTAGAATAGGCCAAATCGTCGCCATGGTGCTAACTTGTTGTACGTGCATTTTGGGCCAAATTGAGTTAAGAACGCCATTTTGTGCTGTTCACAATGCCTCACCTTTTGATCTTGACAGATCCCCAAAATTCGATTTCAATCCTGAGATATTCAACGAAATCCGGAAAAACTCCGTGCATTTTTGTCACTTTACATATAATAGTAGTTTATGCAACAAGTTGCAAAAAGAGGATTTTTTCAGCACGAGTCGTGCATTTATCCAACGAGGTTCACCGAGTTGGATAAATACGAAGAATGCTGAAAAAATCAAGTTTTACAACGAGTTCCATACAACATTTTTTGCAATTCCAAAAAACACACTGAGTGAAATTTTATGTCAAATTTTCATGTATTTTGTCAAAAAAATGTTGAAAAATGTTACTTTTCAAAACAAGTGCTGAAAAGTTCAACTTTTCAGCGCCCATTTTGAAAAGTGTTGCTATTCGATTCTGTTATTTTTGGTACAGAAAAGTAGGCTATTTCGTCGTTCAAGAATGACAGGAAAAGTAAGTAGTTTCACGACGGAATTGCAAAAAAGTAGTTTCAATCTTGTCGTGCTATCTTGTCACTCCCTGAAAATAGATGTAAGTGCGACAACCGACAACTAGTCAAAGCGTTTTCCTCGGAACGTCAAAATGGCGGGTGCGACAAGATAGCACGACGACGTCGAAATACTACCAAAAACAAACATAAACTAAACAAGATAAATACAAATTAAAATACTTAAAAATAAAACAAGGAAAATATAAAACAAGAAAAGCATTTCTTTCGTAGAACAAAACTTGCTCAAAATGACCTCCTGAACAAAAGAAAAATAAAAAACTTTCGAAAAAAAAATTGGGCAGCAAAGGGTTAACTGAAAACTAAAAATCATTTGGAAGTTTAAGTACTTTGTTGTGCTCCAATTTTTGAATCAACCGCAATGTTGTAACTTTTTGGCGTAACAACCTTCCTTGGACATAAACGAACCCAACGCAACAAAGAGCACCTCGATCCGACGCTCCGTATTGAACTGATTCGCGTTCGAACAAATCAGTAGAATTTTTTTATTTAGTAATTAATTTATTTCAAATTATTGGAAAAGCTTAAACATGTTTTTAATAATATCTGAAACCGAAACAAAAAAACGGAAACAAAGCAAATAACATACAGTGATTGTAACATTTTATTGAAGTTAAAAATTGGGCACAACAAGTATTTTTCAAATTAAATTTTAACACTATTGCGGTCACTACCACCAATTGGGGCAAATTGAGACTATAGTTTGAATAGGAACAGTAGATTTCACAGCATTGAATTTGGAAATCGGAGTGCTAATTGTGTTGTTCAATTCCTGTTTTTACCGAAATCAATCAAAAATATCAAAACAATGTGCAAAAAATATAGCTTCATCAGCTGTCGCAACTCCTACATGTGTGCTGATTCGCCTCCGTGATACCTAAGGATAAGTGATAAAATATGAACTTTTAATTCGAATAAAAAAAATTAATGTAATTTAATATCGTACCAAAATTTTAAAAAAATATATATATAAATTCATTTTTTTTATTCGGATTTATGTAGTATAATATAATAAAATTTCATCAATTTTCTTTGAAAAATATAAAGCCTTTTGCTTATGAGCAGTTCTCTCAGATTTTGGTCATTCGATTTTTTTTGTATTTTTTAATCCGACTGAAACATTTTTGGTGCCTTCGGTATGCCCAAAGAAGCCATTTTGCATCATTAGTTTGTCCATATAATTTTCCATACAAATTTGGCAGCTGTCCATACAAAAATGATGAATGAAAATCTGTATCTTTTGAAGGAATTTTTTGATCGATTTGGTGTCTTGGGCAAAGTTGTAGGTATGGATATGGACTACACTGGAAAAAAATGATACACGGTAAAACAAATTTGGTGATTTTTTATTTGACTGTTTTATCACTAAAACTTGATTTGCAAAAACACACTATTTTTATTTTTTTTATTTTTTGAAATGTTTTAGAGGACATCAAATGCCAACTTTTCAGAAATTTCCAGGTTGTGCAAAAAATCTTTGAGCGAGTTATGAATTTTTTAATCAATACTGATTTTTAAAAAAATCGAAAAATTGGTCGCAAAAATTTTTCAACTTCATTTTTCGATGTAAAATCAAATTTGCAATCAATTAGTACTCTAGTGAAATTTTCATAAAGTGCACCGTTTTCAAGTTAAATCCATTTTTAGGTGACTTTTTTGAAAATAGTCGCAGTATTTATTTTTTTTAAATTAGTGCACATGTTTGCCCGCTTTTGAAAAAAAAATCGAAAAGCTGAGAAAATTCTCTATATTTTGCTTCTTTGAACATTGTTGATACGACCCTTAGTTGCTGAGATATTGCCATGCAAGTGTTTAAAAACAGGAAAATTGATGTTTTCTAAGTCTCACCCAAACAACCCACCTTTTTCTTATGTCGATATCTCAGCAACTAATGGTCCGATTTACAATGTTAAAATATAAAACATTCGTAAAATTTTCCGATCTTTTTGAAAAAAATATTTTCGAATTTTTTAAAATAAGACTAACACTTCAAAAGGGCCAAACATTCAACATTACGCCCTTTTTAAATATTTGTTTAAAAAAAAATTTAAAAAAATATAGGGAGAAGTACCGACACTCCGTCACGACCAATAAAAAAATAACTTGGCTTCGTAACAATAAAAACAAACAAACAAAACGCCTTTGGAAGGAGACCAATGGAATGTAAAAATCCTTAATCAACCTTCGTAGTTTAGCTAACGCTAAGTTATACTGCCGTTAGAATGGATCATACATAAAGGCTCTACTAAAGTACCTATGATGCTGATTAGAATAAATTGAAAGTAAGCTGTCTCAACAATAAATTCAATCGTGAACTAAAACCCATTTCTATTGTTTCAACTGTTTATTTCGATATCTAATAGCTCCATTTCAACATCAGTTTCCCAAAGAAAAGGCACCTCAAAAGCATCCCAGCGTGAATCATGCCTCCGGTATGCTTTCTTTACTGCTCCAAACAAGCTCACACTGAATCGTTTTTCTTCTCCAAGTGAGCTCAAAGCTTTTTCCCAGAATAAGTGAGGAACGAGTGACGGGGCCACACCACACCAACTCGAGCGACAAAAGAAGGAAACATTTGGGGTGATGGGGAGGAGACACGTGGCAAAAAGAGGGGGGTGTAAGCCCCGAGAAAGAAAAACTGCGCCAATTTTTCTCACCCCCACCCACAACGAAAAGCCACACTCGTGCCAAGAAATGCCAAAGATTTCCCCCGTATTTTTTTGTTTTCTTGCTTGCTTTTTTCCTCTGGCCGTCCATGCTGACGTCGGTCGGTCGGTTTGGGGTGTGGAAATTTATGGAGGATGAATTCTGAAGCTCTGCTGACGACTGACGACCGGTTCGGTCCGGCCAAAAGGTGTGGAAAAGCGGCAAAAAAAGCTGGAGAATATTCCCCAGCGGACAGCTCCCGGGTCGGGCGTGTGTCTGTGCTCTTTGGACCAAAGCTTGGAATGAAAAAAAAAGACCAACAAGCTGGGGAAAAAATCCTAAAGAACCCGAGAGGGGTGGAAAAGAGGCACAAAAAACGTTGAGCTCCGCAAAGTTCATAGGGTAAATGATTTTTTTTTAAAAGACTTAATAATTTCTTAAAAATTATAAACATATTTTAGAAATTGATTTTCAAATAATTCAAGAATCATTCATGTGACTAAATAACTTCAAGGTTCCTAATCCAATTCCGAATAAGTTTCATTTTTATATTTTCAATATTGCTTTTCTTTGGTTGCAGTTGATGTTTTATTTCAGGAACGTTCATCTATCGATAGTAAACAACAAACAACAAACAACAAACAACAAACAACAAACAACAAACAACAAACAACAAACAACAAACAACAAACAACAAACAACAAACAACAAACAACAAACAACAAACAACAAACAACAAACAACAAACAACAAACAACAAACAACAAACAACAAACAACAAACAACAAACAACAAACAACAAACAACAAACAACAAACAACAAACAACAAACAACAAACAACAAACAACAAACAAATAATCCCTTAATAACTTTAGAAAAGTTGATATAAATTTTAAGCAAAACAAATTATTTCATTCTAACTAATTGTAACAAAACAAAAAAAAAAACAAAAAAAACATGTACAAAATCAAACTCTTTCACCCTGCCAAGAAGAAACAACGCCACACAACGAGAGCACAAAAAACAAGAACCGAAAAGGATCAAAAGTCCTCCACAAACCACACCGCGCTCACGCCCACGTGGCTCCTTTGCACCTTGGCCATGCTTACGAGACGAAGGAAGAAGCAAAAAAAAAGCACCGGAGAAAAGCTGCCACGTGCTGCCTGCCTGCCGGGTGCCTCTGCCACTCGGTGTGCCAGCAAAGTGTTTGTCTGCTGCCATCATCACTGACGTTGTTTTCCCAAACCAACCAACCTTCCTCCCCTGAACCGCCCCCACCCCCTTTTTTGCCAAGGATTTTCCCCGGAAAAACCACATCAAACTTTAGCAAAAGATCCCGCCTTTGTTTCCCTCGATCCCTCCCTCGACTTGCCACTCATCAACAGCTTAGCAGGCCAAGATCACTCCGGGACTGTTCCGAAAGGTTGATTCTGTGGAAAGAACCCCCCGCCCAGTTGTCCTCACGTCAACCTCCCCGTCCCTAACCTCACGCTTTATGGACACCCGGTATGGGGAAGATTTTCTGGATCCGTCACACTTCTTCAAGTCCCACGTTCTCTACCCCCATATACGAAGGATCTGGGAAGAAGGAAGTGGAATCTCAATAATCTTCCAATTTCTGGGTATTTTTGTCAGTTTTCCTGAATCGATTGTAGTTTCTTATTTCATTTCTGCTTTAGAGGTTCCCTTGTGCAAACAGGGAGTCTTGAAGCAACCCGGTGCTGGGAACCGCTGGGAACGCACGGAATGGACATCTGAACCAGGACAGGAAGAGGAAGATAAGTTGCAGCTGCTGTTCCTATGTAGTTCAGGCATGGGAGAAGAAAAAGCAACTCGAGAAAAAGAGCAAACCCGTTCGTCGACGACGAGTCAGCAGAATAACGCAAGTCGGACGGAATATTATACGGATTCGAGTAGAAAGAACGATGGGGAATACCTGGAAGTATTGGGATAGTGGGACTCTATCAGTTATGGAGTGTTACAAATTACAAATTATATTTAGCGAAACAGTTTTGTTTACAATAATAAGCAATTTAGAATTGTATAAGAATATTATACATTTCAAATAAGTTTAAATTTCAAGATCTTCAGTGTTCAACTCACTTTGCACTTTCCTAGGAACGGAAATCATATACGTCCAGAAGTGGCCGCAGTAGCCAGCTACCCCAACCCAAGTTGCCATCCCGACCCCGATCCCCAAAGAAAAATATTGACGCGATGAAATGGTTTCGCCCGCGCGCGTGCTGACTTCCTTTTTTTTTATTTCTTTGCTTCCCATCGTTTCGTTCCGTTTGTTAGCAGCAGGTACAATCCCCAGCGGCCAAGAAAGGATTTCACCGCCGCCACCACACACACACAGTAGCTCCGGCTGCTGGCAGGTCTGGACCGTTGGACTTCATCCTTTTATAACACCCAACGACGACGACCCAATGGCTGCCTTGGGGTTATCCGAACCCCAACTCAATCCCTTTAGTGTGGCCTGAGGTTCCAAGTCGGGATGGGTATTCTTAAGATTTTTTATTTTTATTTTTTTTTGTAAGAAAAACAGTTTGTTTTATATCACAGCGAGACAAACATTATGATAAATGAAGCCCCCTCCATAACATCATGGCTCTGGTGGCAACTCGACATGTTTAATAATTGTAATCTGGAGTTTTTTTTTTTAAAGGTCCAATAAACCAAATTTCCAGTTTTTGCTTTTTGGAAATTTTTGAAACAGTTATTCTCCGCCAACTCACACAGCAGTTGCCCCAACCTCTCTTCGATTTGCGTAAAACTTTGTCCTAAGGAGTAACTTTTGTTCCTGATCAAGAATCCGAGGTCCGTTTTTTGATATCTCGTGACGGAGGGGCGGTACGACCCCTTCCATTTTTGAACATGCGAAAAAGAGGTGTTGTTTCAATAATTTGCAGCCTGAAACGGTGATGAGATAGATATTTGGTGTCAAAGGGACTTTTATGTAAAATTAGACGCCCCATTTGATGGCGTACTCAGAATTCGGAAAAACGTATTTTTCATCGAAAAAAAACACTGAACAAGTTTTAAAAGCTCTCCCATTTTCCGTTACTTGACTATTAATTTTTTTTGGAACATGTCATTTTAAGGGAAATTTAATGTACTTTTCGAATCTACATTGACCCAGAAGGGTCATTTTTTCAATTAGAACAAAAATTTTCATTTTGAAATTTCGTGTTTTTTTTTCTAACTTTGCAGGGTTATTTTTTAGAGTGTAACAATATTCTAATTGTAAAAAAATGTAGAGCAGACAATTACAAAAAATTCAATATATAGACAGAAGTTTGCTAATAAACATCACTAGTTATTGCGATTTTACGAAAAAAAAGTTTTGAAAAAGTTACTTTTTGCGTTTCTCTTTGTTTCGTCGTCCGTGTCTGTCGCGGGTGACGATGAACGGCCAATATTCTCAAAAAAAAAATCGTAAAATCGCAATAACTCATGATGTTTATAAGCAAACCCCTTATGTCTATATATCATAATTTCTGTAATTGTCTGCTCTACAACTTTGTAGAACATACAATCTTAAAAATAACCCGTACGTACCGCCCCTCCGTCACGAAATATCAAAAAACAAAAGGATCTCGGATTCGTGATCAAGGACAAAATTACCCCTTAGGACAATGTTTGACGCCAATCGAAGAGGGGTCGGGGCAACTTTTCCCGATTCCGTGTGATTTGGTAGAGAACTACCCACATACTAATCTAATCTAATCTAATCGAACACAAGCGCAGCCAGTCCGAAGAAAGCATCCTGGAAGAACTTTTGGTTAGATTACGCCCCAAATCCTTTCTTGTCAGTTAACCAGGTTAATGATTGCATTACATCCGAGTAACCCCGAACACGTATTGCAAAAATTAAAGCGGCCAGGCCTACTGCGTTGCATTAACCGCAGAGACAGATTCTGAGAACGGACCACATTTCCCAGAATCAACAGGGAGGAAGGATGCGTGGACATACCGTACCAAACGCTCCGAATGAGTTGGGGTTGGGTGTGTTAGTCTGAATTTGGCTAGTAATTATTATTATTTCAGGTGGGGAAGAAGGAGGGAAGGGTGGGGGGTGGAATTTGGACTAAGGACATGATAGATGGGGTGGGGTAGGAAGGATATTGCATTTGATAAATAGAATATAATATGAATTATCTAGCAAAAAAAACCTATGGAAGGATCTCACCAGGGTCTCCAAAGCATTCAACAAACCGAATATACATCGAATACGATGCTGTTATTTCTCTAGAACCTCATCGAATCCAGGCATCCGCGGGTTCTGAACAACTTCTTGTCTTGCCGGAACGATTTTGTCTTCAGCATGTAGATTTACTTACAGCACAAAAAAAATAATCAGAAATTTTCTTGGAATTAGCTAATGAAAAAACTCCAAACCGAAGAAAGACGTCAAATTTCCGACACCGATCAAATTTCAGGTCCGATCACGCGCATGGCTACTTCGATCCTCCTGGTAGAGAATTACCCACATACGAAGTAATTTTAATTTTCCATACAATAAGAAAAATTCATGCAAAACCATTGAAAAGCTTCAGACACATTCTATAGTGTATCATTGTTCTTGAACATGTGTAACAGAAACCGAGAAATCAATTCTAAGACTAAGATTCTAAACATTTAGAGCAGTCGGTAAACAAATTCAGATTCAATACAAAAACTTTCACTGACACTAAAAAAAAAATAAGAGATGTAGTTTTTTTTGTTATAGCAAGATCTGCAACTGTGTTCAAGCTTATTCAACCTGGTTATGTTACCACCCGTATTAGGGTGGTCCCAAAACGGCAATTTACGTCAATTTTCGAAGAAACCACATTTTTCAAAAAAAATCATAAATCCGTGCCGTTTCAACCGACTCTCGCTGTCTTGAAAAATGATTTGAGATTCGATAAAACCAGCCAAACATTTGAAAAAGTCGTTTGAGAACTTAAAATGGAGCTAAAAATATGTTTGTCGGATTCCTCGGAAAATTTCATAAAACATCTAAAACTTGGCGATGTTGAACCGTACGATTCCGAGATATGTTTTTTTTTTTGAAAATAAAAACTGGATTTTTCAACGCGCCGAGCGCAAGAACGGGAAAATGACCAAATTGGCAAAAAACTAGTTTTTTTTACTAAAACTGCGATAACTTTAAAATATCAGCGATGACCATGTTTGGGTTTGGGTACCAAAAATGCGTCTTTCAATAACAAAAATATAGGCGCAAACATGCATACATCATCGCTGAAAAAGTTGATTTTTGCGAAATGATCATTTTCCCGTTTTCTAGTATTTATTTTCAAAAAATCATATCTCGGAAACGTATGGTTCGACATCGTCAAATTTTTTATATGTTTGGTGAAAATATATTTGGACATAGGCTCTTTGGTCTAGACACAGTCAAAACACCATTTTATGTTTTCAAAAGTTTTTTTTTACAAATGTTTGGCTGGTTTTTTCGGATCCAAATCATTCTTGAAAGGAAAACTAATCTCCTTTCAGTTGCGTGCAAGACAGTTAGAGTCGGTTGAAATGGCACGGAGTTATGATTTTTTTGAAAAATTTGGTTTTTGCGAAAATTTACAAAAAAATGCCGGTTTTGGGACCACCCTAGCACGGTTTAGGTCCTCCAAACAAATAAATACGGGTCAGTCTTCCCGAAACGCGCGCACGCCGTACACGCCGTACAAGTTTTCAGTGCAGATGAACCTCAAACACACCAGGCTGCCATGTTCGAGTTCTCCCGCACGGCGCACTCAAGTTTACACGCGGTGTAAACACGGGTGCACACCTCGGGTACAACGCCGTGCGAGCGAAGAGTGTGTAAAGAGACGAAAAAATGACTGCTTCTCACTCTCTCTGTGGCAAACACTGTAATGTGACTGCAGTGGAGAATGAAACACCGCTTTACAGCAGAGGGAGCGTGAGGGAACTATTTTTGTCTCTTTTCTGCGTCGTCGGCTTGCACGGGGTTTGTACCCGGGGCAAGGTTCGGTTTTAAACTCGAGGTTCGTGTGCGCGTACAGACTGTACACGGCAGAGTTTAGGTTTGCTTGTACGCGTGCACACGCGGTGCTGGTGTTTGATCGAGTACAGAAAACAGAGAACGCGGTTGAACGCGGTGCACGGGGATCACTGATACGGGTCTTATAATTTCGGCTAAGGAACCCTCAGAAAATGTTTGAGCCCCGTCGGAGAACCTTTTTTGGTTTAGGCTCTTTTCAAAGGAAATTGCTGTATAAAGACAAGGAACCCCTGCATTGCCAAGGTCCCTGATCATCCCGGACTGCAAGCGGACTCTGGTGGAGATCCGAGAAAATAAAGGTTAAAGTATTTTTATGTCCGAGCAGGGTTTGAGTTGATGATTCGGTTTTGATCTCCTTCCCCTTCCAGGTCTTACCCTTCGCAAAAGCCATCCAACCTGGTTGTGCCACTTTGCTTGCCTGCGGGGAGGATTTGGCATTTGGTCGGTCAAATAACACCGGAACATCCTGGAAAAAATGGGTGGGGGGAGGGGACGTGAAGGTGGAAGGTCGTGCTGTCTGCCTTCTGGCGGTAACGACGAGTGGGAAAATCATGATACCGGACCGGAGAATAAACCAGCAAAGGGATGGGTTTTTTTTTCCCTGGGACACGGGAAAGAGATAAAATTATTGTCGAAAGAACCGAACGGACTGGATTTTGCTCGGAACGGAATTATTCTCCGGGGACCAAGTGTGGGGGCTTTGCTTCTCGAACGTTTACATGTTTGGATTGGCGAGGGTCTCCTGGGAGGGGTGGGGAGAAGAATCTGGTGGTGACACTAAGGAGCACATAACTTAACTGACCTGAAATCCTGCAGTGGACATTTAAAGCCTAATATCGTAAAATAACTCTGTGCTGAATGAATTCATCCCAAATCCTATATTGAGTTATAATGTTATGTTTTTGTCCTGAAGATACGAGGTAACCAAACAATTTGATTTGAGTTTTACACTTATTGTTCAGTTCAATTCAAAATTTGTAGAAAAGTGTTTAAAAATCAATAAACCCTGTCTTAAAATCAAATTGAGTCACTGAAACAAAGCCTTATGGTTGATTTGTGAAAAATTTGGATCAAGTCTTTTATCCCTGTCAGAATATTCATGACTGCTACCAATATATTCATAAACACAGTTCGTCGAAACTATCAATTTTTTTACAGTAGGGTAGAGTAGTCATCAATGCGACACGGGGAACAATGATAAAATGGCTCTCACAAGCCGTAGTTTCAATCAATCAGGCTCATATTTGGGGAAAGGTGTGTCTACTAGATACACATCTGACATAATAGTGGCTTTGGTTATGGACGCTCCCTAGAAAAGTTATTCATAAATGTTTGATTCTGGAGTGTAAAAGTAAATTATGGACAAGAAATACTTTTTCGTTCGTAGGCTGCCATTTACACCAAAACTAATATTTCTTCAAATTTCTTTCAACTTTCTATAGGGATTGAGTTGGGCTACAATGTCCTTTCAATAGGTTTGACAAAAATTTAGAATATACCCAGAATCCAGGGCTGTCTCATTGTTCCCCACTCATTTTAGCCCATGGGCAACAATGAGACACTTCAATTTTTCTTCATTAAACTTTTCAAAATCTATGGAAATCTTTTAAAACATGAATTGAAAGTGATTTTTGGCATATTTATAGAGTTTTAACCTCATGGATATATAAGGTATAACAAAAAATAAATACAAATAATTGGGTATAAATATATGGATTTTACAATATTCAAATACTTTTTAGTATAACTCTTGTTAACTAAACTTTCATGTTGGCAAAATTGCTCTAAAATGTTCAAGGCAAGTAACCTGTAATGGAACAATACAAAAACATGATGTTTTACTAGAAAAGTATTGATTTTCGATGAGTGTCTCATTGTTCTCCAGCTGTCTCATTGTTCCTGCCTAGTGCGTCTACAATGATACAATTGAATAACTCTGGCTGTAGATTTCTGATCGATTTCATATTTTGGTCAATGTTAGAACACATTAAAAGAAAGGAAATGTAACAAAAAGCTCATTAAAACATGCTGATGAAAAAATTAGAAAAATCGTTGAAAGTTGAAAACCAAAAGTGTCTCATTGATGACTACCCTACCCTATTAAGTAGAAAAAATCTTGTTTTGCAACCTTGTTTGCAACATGTTTATTGCAATTTCGATTTAAAATCTCTTTTGTTATATTATAGATCAATTAGAGTTTGATTTAAAAAAATCCCTTAGCACATTTTTATGCAACTATTGCATTCCCATGAATTTTTCATGCAAAACAAAATATCTCAAATCAAGAGCAAAAAAAACACAAACCAAACTCCCTAAGCTGCCCCCAATATGTTGGTGGCAAGCAAACACGGCGGAAGCATTCCACCGCCACCGTTCAAATAGTTTGCCCCGATCCAATCAACCGTTATTACGGCATCAAACTTGCGTCCTGTTGTTAATCATTCCATCGGGCTTTTAGGTGGGAGAAGGGGTGCAACACCAGCAAAAAAAAAATCCCCACCAAATCGGTTCTATTTTTTGCGCTCGCTGCCCAGCAAATTTCCCTCTGGTTTTCCTCCCCACCACCATCACCAACACCCACTACACCCACAAACGGCAGACACGAGCCAATATTGTATTTTTTTTACCCCTCGCAATCGTCCTCGACCAGAACGCCCTCTGGATGGGTACGCGGTGGTTTGACCCAACCAACCCCCCTCTACAAACCAGTCGCCAGAGTCATGCCACCGCTGATTTGGTTAATCGCTGGCACGCAGCCCCCCACAATACCAACCCACAGTTCCACCCACTGACAGGCTGGCTGGCTGTCGGAAAGTCGTCCTTGTGCGCGTGGAAAACCAGATGGAAAACTGCGATGCCAATCGAGTTGCATTGGCGTGCTCGCCCCAATGAGGGGGAGGGAAGTGATTTTTATGACATTCAAGAGGCAGGGGGGAGTTGTGGTGTTCATTGCAGGGTGGCTACCTTTAAATAATTTGGTGAACTAGCAAACAAAAATAACATTAAGTCACTAAACAAGAGGTAACAAACATCCTGGTAAATGTAATAATTACGGTATGGCCCATAAAAAATGCGACATTATTATTAGGTGAAAATCGGGCCTGTTTTTACTATTTATGATGCATAAAGCATGTGAGTAATTCTCTACCAAATCCGGAAATGGATTTTTTTTTTATTTGTCCCAAACTTTGTGGCCTTCCCTATGATGACCAAAGAAGCTTTTTTGTGTCATTGGTTCACCCATACAAGTCTCCATACACTTTTGGCTGCTGTCCATACAAAAATGGTATCTGGAGTTTTTTTTTGAAAAGATCCATTAAACCAAATTTTCAGTTTTTGCTTTTTGGGTGTTTTTCAATACCCCTGACTCAAGGCGGTTTCAAAAACACCAAAAAGCAAAAACTGGAAATTTGGTTTATTGGACCTTTTCAAAAAAACTCCAGGTATGTAAATATTCAAACAGCTGTAACTTTTGAGTGAATTTTCTGATCAATTTGGTGTCTTCGGCAAAGATGTAGGCATTGTTGAGGACTATTGTGAAAAAATAGGTACCATAAACTGGGGTCAATCGGGACACATGGGGCGAATTGGGACAGCAGTTTTAACCATGTTGGAGCACAATATTTTGATTTTTCTGGTTGGATTCGGTTATAACAGAGTCAGGCCAACTAAATGTGTGCATCCATTTCCAAATTTAAAAGCTTTAAGTGCTCTAAAAACTGCTGTCCCTATTCATACTGTAGTCCCGATTCACCCCAGATTACGGTACACGGAAAAAAATCATTTTTTATTGAACTTTTTTTTTCACAAAAACTCAATTTCCCAAAATACGTATTTTTTGATTTTCGAAATTTTTTTATATGTTTTCGGGGACAAAAACGCGCAACTTTTGTGCCATAGATAAACATGGTCAAAAAATCTGCCGCCGAGTTATGAATTTTTGAAAAAAAGTGATTTTTGGAAAAAAATCGGAATTGCATGCAAAAACCAATTTGACGTAATTTTTTAATGTAAAATTGAGTTTCCAATCGAAAAAAACGCTATAGATTTTTTTGATAAAGGGTTCTGTTTTCAAGATATTCAATTCGGTTTTATCGATGAATAATCAAGATACAATAAGTGCTTTTGAGGTACATAACAGAGTATTGGAGATCCTTTCAGCTGTGATTTTTACATCATAATCAATTTTGAACAATTATTGCTTGTAAATAAAGGTGTCACCAAGAGTAAGAAAAATTTAAATAAAAATTACAAAAATTGCTAGGGAAAGCGGATAGAAATAAAGAAAGCTTAAAACTAGGTCATAGTTATTTATCCTTTATAGATGTGCTTGATCATCAGCTCTCCAAGGGCCAGGAATTGCTCCGCTTTGTTACTACAGGTCCGAAACCGCGTCATCATCTCCCCTGCGAGAACAAAGAACTCTGGCAGGGTAAAGAGATTTTCTCCGGTAACTTCTTGCTGGGCCGCATTGCCGCTACCGGCAGCGACCACGTTGGCGAACGATCGCCCCCATCCAGGAGGGAACGCTGAGCTGTCCGCTGGAACCGTACGATGACCAGCTGCCGGCCCGGTTACGGTCGTACTTCGCTGAGGAGAGTGGAACGCTGCTGTTTTCTTCTTCCTCTTTTACTGCTCCTCGAGGTAGTTCTTCCGTGCGCTGCATCCACGGTAGTTGCTGGTATGGTTACCTCCACAGTTGGCGCACTTGATGCGCGCCTTCGTTTTCTCTGCCTTGTCCCCCAAGTCCGCTTTGCACGGCAGTGCACACGCCTCAGAGAGGTGTGATTCACCACACTTCACACAGCGGGGCGGGAGGTAGCAGTTCCGCGAGCCGTAGCCGAATTTCTGGCAACGGTGGCATTGTGCTGCGTCCGACGGGTTCTTCGAGTAGAACCGCCAGTTTACCCAAAACCCGCCCAACGCCTTAGTTCGGCGCAGGTCTTGAATTTTGACGGTGCCGCGGTCAAAGTACAACAGGTAGAAGGTGTGTGTACCTGTGACTGTTGTTTTCCGCGAGTGGACTTTTATGTCACGTGGCGTTATTCCAGCACCCGAGAGGTCCTTCTTGAGGTCGGAGATCGAAAGGTCTTGGTACCCCAAATCAGGATTTTTTCTGGTACTTTTGTACCCGACCCTCTCCGATTTCAATGAAACTTTGTAGACATGTTATCCTTGGCCTATATAAGCCATTTTTGTGTATATGTATATGAGCTTTTTGATTTATATCGTTTTTGTATTTACGTAAGCAAATTTACTATCAAAGTTTCTACCACACTGAAAAAAATATTCTATTTTCAGTTATAAGCAATGTAATTAAGCTTATATCTGTAAGCCCTTACATCCAATTGAAATGCTGTCAAAGGCAAACTTATGGGAAATTGGACGAGCTTTCCGGTAAAAATATTTACGAGACTGAAAAACCAAGTCTGTCATATAGAAATTGCCAAAACCACCAAAAAACCCGTTTTTTCAACATTTTTATTTTTAAAACCACTGTACAGGGATGGTATTTACTCGTTTCCTCGCCGATGGCGAGGGCTTTTAGATATCGTCCCTCGCTCAAATCGTCAAATTTTTGGCGTTCTCTCAAAACTGCATCAAGAGAGCGAAGCGAAAACGACGCCGATGAAACAGCGAGCAACGAACAAACCGATGCATAAGACGGGAAAAAATTTCTCACTCAGCCAGTCCCCTCGCTCAGAAAGCAAGAGAAAGAGCAATCGTGAAATTCTCTCGCCCGTAAGCCCTGTAGAAATGAGTTCATTTGTGTGCGTGAGCTCCAGTGTATGTATACAGCAATTTCGTGTGCGTGCCTCTCCGGTTGGAACGATAGTTCCATCGGAGCGAGCGAGAGGGTATTTCTCGTCGATGTGATGGGCTTTCGATATTCGCGATAGCAAGCCGACCATCACTCGGCTGCGAAAGAGAAGATAAATTTTAAGAGACGAGGAACGCACCGAAATATACATCAATCATAGTGCGATGGTGATGTTTTACCTACCCTGCCGCTGTATCTTCCCAAGGATTGGCCAAAGGACAATGGTCATTATGGAGACTTTTATGTAAAATTGTCTGAAAAATCGATTCCCACTACTGATTTTCAAAAGTTTTGACGTTTAGACCACTTTTGAAAAAAACAGTCATAGTAAATGATTTTTGTATTTTTTAGACATACAATCCTGCATTTTTCGTCAGTCTTTTAGTAACATTTTAGGCCATTTCCTCAAAAAATTTGAACGAAAAAAAAATAACATGACATAACCTTTAAATTTAAGTTTCAGACTTAAAAACCAAAAAATCTCATAGATGTGTCGTGTATTTTTGTTTCAGTGTATTTTTTTTTTCAGAAAACCCGTCCAATTTCCTACAAGTTTGTCTTTGACCACTTTTTGATACGACGCAACGGCTTCGAGATACAGTAATTTTTAAATTACAAAATTCAAAAATATTTAAATACCTTACGCCCTTCTCAAATGTTATTTTCGAGTACAGTTAGCTCCATATACACAAACATTGCTAATATAGGCCTAGGATAACATGTCTACAAAGTTTCATTGAATATGGAGAGGGTCGGGTACAAAAGTACCAGAAAAAATCCTGATTTGAGCTGGAATTGCTCAGCAGAGTTTTTTATTATTATATTCGACAACGTTGATATCATAAATATTTGAAATTAAATTAAGTATGATCCGATCATCAACACATTGTGAAAGAGTTATTTTTGGCAATTTCTAAACTTAATGATATCTGATTTTTTGGGGACTTTTAGGAAAGACAGTTTAAAGAAAAGTACAACGTTATTATAGAATTGAAAAGCTCGTTGCTTATGATTTCTTGTTTAAAATAATTTGAATGTTTCAAAATTTTAAACTGAATTCACTAACAACAATTTCTATTCAATACTTCCTTACCCAGCACTCACCAAGCACCACCCTGCAAACCTGCTGTTCAACAACTCGTCTACTCGCCAGAGTAAGCGCGCGGTGGGTGGTCCCCCGGTGGAACGGCACCCGGCGGCGACAGGTGCCGGAACTGCCCACCACAGACCGACCGACCGACCAGTTCGTCCCTGGTGGTGAATTCGGGAGTGGGTGATGAGATGGGGGAAAAAAACGTGAACGGAAAATATCATGCAAAGTGCGGCGCGTGGTCAGAGTCGATTTTTTGCTGCTGCTTTTTTGTTGCTGTTGCTGTCGATTCCGACTGAGTCGGGCTTATCAAATTTTCAATTTTTATGTAATATTTCATAGCGATGAATAGTGTGGGTGTGGGCGGCATGGGCGATGGAGGGGAATAGACTGGACGCGGGTGAAAATGATGGGAGATTGATTTTTTTATCCCACCCCCCGACCGACTGTCAGGGGCAGGGTTTGATGAAATGTTAGAGGGCAGTTATACAATGTATACGATTGCACGACTTTTGAATTGTTTTGTGGACTGCTGGTTGATTGGTGGATATTGTGGAAAACTGTTTTAAATAATTATGCCGAACACAGCGTGATGCGTGAAATTTAATACGGCGAAGGACGTTCTATAGAAATTTGAACTGATGGATTTTATTTTTAGTTGGCTTGGCAACATACACTAACAAGGTGCTGTCAAAAGTTTAATATTTAAATTGGTTTTTTATTCAGCCAGCTCTTTAAAAGGCTTAAGTTTAACTTAAAAATTAATAACTAAATCTATTTTTTTATTATTCATCCTGTTGAAAATTGAGAGAAAACTTGCTATAGAAAAAAAATATTTGTGTTTTTTTTAATATTTTTTATCATGTTTTGTTCATGGAAATAGCAAAAAAAAACAATTCTAATGCCTTTTTAAGTGCTGAAACCTGTTAAATAAAATTGATTGGTAAATTTTAAGAATTTTGCATCGCATTGTCTTTCCCATTTCCCACTTTTTTCAAAATATGTCCTGGAGGTCACCAATCGCCTCCAGGGAGAGAAAAAACGCTAAGACCCTTCTTCCAAGTCAACAACGTCACCCAAGACTGTACCGACCAACCTTCCCAACCAGCCGTTACCACCAGAGGAAAGTTGCTCTCGTTATCGACCGACCGCCAGCTGGTCATGCGAGTCCCAGTCCGGACGGCCCAAACCCGCCAGGCTACTGTCCACTTGTGAGTCTCTTCTCGTGCCAACGGGGATGGAATTGCTACTATTAGACCATCCTTTCGTCGGACGAAGCTGCGACGAACAGACGCTCCGTAAAGGGTCGACAAAACTCTTGAAGAAGAAGAAGCATAACAAAACGAGAAGGTCTGGGAAAAGTTGAATGTGGTTTCTGGGACTTCAATGTTGCCATTCCCCCAACTATTGCTCTTCCGTCGCACGACTTGTGGGTGAGTGTGGGTGGCCAGCACAGGAAAAGTTACGGAAAAGGACCACCTCACCCCCCGAAAAGGGACGCTAACGACACGGCCATAGACAAACATTTTTGCACAGTTGAGCGTCGCACGTGGCAGCTATTCTCTGGGACGGAGAATGCCACCGCACAAACGAAGCGGGGGGAAGGGTAGTGCGGTAGTCCGGAGCATGCCGGGGATTACGGGGTGAAGTGGGCATTATTGACTCACACTCACTGACTCACTCGATTACTCACTCACTGACTCACTCACAAGTTGACTGATTCACTACATCACTTGCTTATTTACAAACTCACTCACAAATTGACTTCTTCACTCATTCGCTTACTTACTCACTTAATCACTAAATCACTTACCTAGTCTCTGTAGTAAATCACTCACTTTTTAGCTCTTTCACTTACACCTACTCAGTCTCTAACGCACTTACTCACTCACTCACTCACCTACTCACTCAGTCCCTCACTCACTCACTCACTCCCACTTTCTCATTCATTCATTTAAGTCAATTAAGTGATATCAGTTTTATCCGTGGAGTTCAAGGGATATTTTTTAAATGTTTTTAATCAAAAATTAACTAATTTTTACGGTTCTTGAACCCACCATCTCACCCCGATTCCCCACACCAACCGCCCAAGGATCGAGACCCGGAGACCGGACCGTGTGCTCTGTTTTTGTTATCATCTTTGCACGCTCCTTCTCATGGTTTTCTTCTGTTTGCTCGTCCTTCCCCAACCCTCCGCCTACCTTCCACTTCAAGAAACAGTTTTTGTCCTGTGGGCCAGATGTGAAGCCACACCGCCAGGTCCCCCCCCCCCCCCACAAAGCGGGTCCGTGAGGCAGACTTTATGTGAAACTTTTTGCCACTTGTCGTCCCTTTTTAAACCCCCGCTTCGCTACCCCCTTCGGGAAACCTTCTTCGGGCACGTGGAAAACACTGTCCCACGTGCGCCCACCGCCAAGGGATGTGTCCTTTATATGGCGTGGTGAAGTTCTGCTTTCGTGCTTGAATTTTAGATTCTGCTGCTCCGCCGCAACCCCGGCAAGTTCTCGGGCTGGCAAGCGGTCCGGGGTTGGCCGGTCGACCGACACCGTTTCCTCCCCAGGATATTACATTAGAGGCTCGGACGGGGACTGTCGGTTTGTGTTTATGTGGGTGGAAGTGATCATGGGGATGGTTGTGAGTCCCGGTACGTGGATTCTGGTTGAAAAATTAAGGCGTTATTTTCTTTAAAAGTTTTGGAAGATTACACCGACCAACAAATTTTGTGCTTATTCCAAATTCATTGGGAGGCAAAAAAAATAGGGAGGGTATGAAGAATTAGTGCGGTTGGCTTCATGTCCATATTGCATGAAACTTTTGACTTGTATACAACAGAGATGAACTGCCCTAATTTTACATACAAACTTGTAGAACTTAGAGAAACCCAATCTCTGTGCAAAACTCCGTGAAAATAGATAGATAGATAAATCGAGAAAAAGCAACAACTTTTTCGCATTTTATTTGATTGTGGAGCAATTCCAGCCCAAACAGGAATTTTTCAAGTATGTACACAGATATAACTTAAGAGGTCATAACTCCAGACAGGGTTGCCAGATCTTCAATGTTGTAAGCTTGTTAGAAAGGTTTCTCAATTACCCAACCAACGATGGGTCGGATGATGGATCCGGACATCGTTTGCATACATTTAATTGAGATCCGGCTTCAAAAAAGTACATAAATATCACTTAAGTGGTTATAACTCGAGGCAGGGTTGCCAAACCTTCAATGTTAAGGACTCATTGGAAAGGTCTCTCGATTACCTAACCAACGGTGGGTCGGATGATGGATCTGGATATCGTTCACATGCATATAAATGAGATCCGGGTATATGTGAAAATACATTTTTATACATAACTTTTGAACTAGTTATCGAAACTTCAAACAATTCAATAGCGATGTATGGGACCCTATACCAAGTCGATTGCATTTGGTTTGGTCAAAATCGGTTCAGCCAGTGCTGAGAAAACTCAGTGAGAATTTTGGTCACATTCATACATACTAGGGTGTTTCATCCAAACAAAAAAGTTCTCAGAATCAGGCAAACCGAGGTTCCCCTAGTAGAGGATACCCATAGGGACTCTCATGCCAAATACCAGCCCATTTGGTTGAGAATTGGCCTGTCCCCAGCGGTTTAAAGTTTACATGTAAATTACTATGGGATTTTTATGCTTTTCATTCAATCGTTCCTACAGGTCTGGGGACAACATGGATTCACTCGGAATAAAAACAGGTGTGTAGGGCATGGTCCAAGGAACAATTTCCAGAAGGAATTAGGGTTGTCCATTCTGTCCCCACGGTGCGCATTAGATCGACGTCCGGTGTCTCCAGAATCAACGATTCACCCTTCAAATGTACGTATTGTCCTTAGTATGCTATGACGGCTAGCTGAACATTACGACGCCCCATGTCGGACGGTGAACACGTGGGGAAGCATCGATTGCATTATTATTACAAAATCATCATGTTACGTTATTTGGAATAGTTCAAATTGTTACAGGAAAATCAAAAATTATAATTTTATTACTTTAAAGTATGTTTCTGAGCCAAAACTTGAGTTAATACTCTGCCACGTGTTCACCGTCTGACATGGGGCGTCGTAATTTTCAGCTAGCCGTCATAGCATACTAGAGACAATGCGTACATTTGAAGGGTGAATCGTTGATTCTGGAGACACCGGACGTCGATCCAATGCGCACCTTGGGGATAGAATGGACAACCCTAATTCCTTCTGGAATGTGTTCCTTGGACCATGCCCTACACACCTGTCTTTATTCCGAGTGAATCCATGTTGTCCCCAGACCTGTAGGAACGATTGAACGAAAAGCATAAAAATCCCATAGTAATTTACATGTAAACTTTAAACCGCTGGGGACAGGCCAATTCTCAACCAAATGGGCTGGTATTTGGCATGAGAGTCCCTATGGATATCCTCTACTAGGGGAACCTCGGTTTGCCTGATTCTAAGAACTTTTTTGTTCGGATGAAACACCCTTATACATACACACACACATACACACACACACAGACATTTGTTCAGTTTTCGATTCTGAGTCGATATGCATACATGAAGGTGGGTCTTCAAGCTTTTAATAAAAAGTTCATTTTTAGAGCAGGATTATACTGCCCATGTTCGCATAAATGTCCCATATGCAAAAACAGCAAGCTGAGAAAAACGCATTTGAAGTTTGTCCCACACATAAGGCTACGTGTTTAGTTTTCGCGAAAAAACTGGATTTCCTCCTAATTTCTAGAACAAAGTACTGGATGTTATAGGCTTTTCTGAAAGATCACACTATTTTGAACCAAACTGCATCAATAACTCAAATGTGATGAAAATGCATATGGGACATTTATGCGATCAGGGGCAGTATAGCCTTACCTCAGTGAGGAAGGCAAAACTCGTTGTCTAAAAATGTACAAAATGACTCTAAATTTAAATTTATTTCAGTTTTAACGCATTGAAGTTTTTTTTTCTATTTTAATTTTTTGTAAATAACTAAACAAAAACTAATGTATTTTTCCAACTTTTCTGTGATAAAGTTTTTTTTGGATAAAAAGTTTAAAAATATTTAAAAAAAAATCTCAAAATGAGTCAAGAAATTAGAGAGCAAATCAATTGAAAATGATTTACTATATATTTTAAACACTTTTCAATTTTCTGTTTTTAAAATCATTATAAAATATTTTTTTCAAAATATTTGAAAAAAGGTGTACAACAGGGTTTTTTTTGTAAAAGATATTCGAATCCAAATTTCGTTTGAATAAATTTTATCAAGTCTCATTGATTTTTTTTATATTTTAATGTTGAGGAAATTAAACTGAAAAAATGGCAACGAGCATTGAAATTTGATTAATTTTTAATTATATCAGTTTAAACAAACAAAAATTAAAATATGTTAGATAAACTCATTTTTGCTAGTTATATTTGTGCTTTATTCTTAAAATCAAGTTATACTATTTATTTTTTTCAACTTTTATCAAATGTTAGTTCAGGCCCACCACTGCTTCAGAAAAATAAGATATGGCCCGCAGGGCCAAAAGGTTGGGCACCCCTGATGTAAATGATTGATTTGGTGCCTTCGGTAATGTTGGCTCACAGAAAAAAAAAATTTCCCATATTTTTATTAAACTATTTATTATGTACTAAAATTTAAATTCACAAAATTAGATATTTTTGTTTTCTTTTTTGAAGAAGTTTTGCAAAAGTATTGAAACTTTAACATTGAAAATCGGACTAATAGTTTCCGAGATATCGTCAGTTGAAAATAACAGGCTAATCAGGTGACACTAAGAGAAATTAATTTTAATCGTTTCGCTGGAACTTAGAAAATCGGGCAATTATTTTCTCAGATACAGACTAACAAACAATTTTGTTGGGCTGTATCTGAGAAACTAATTGCCCGATTTTCTTAGTTCCAGCGATAACATTAAAGTAAATTTTTCAACTCTTCAAAACTATGTTTTTTTCATAGGTGCTTTTCTTTCAACACAAAAAACCTATTAAAAATTGCAAATAAATGCTTAAAAGTAGCTCTAACTTGAAAACAGTTAAATTTATCATCAAAATTTAAAAATTTTACATGCTCTTTTTGTATGACCAGCCCCCAAAATTGTATGGGCACTTGTATGATTTGTTTTATCATAGGGAATGTATAGACATAGTTTCATCAAAATAAAAAATCAAAGCAAAGAAAGTCGATTTGCATAATCCTAGATAACCACTCTGGAGTACCCGATTCGAAGAAATGACAGTTCTCCCATAAGGAATACATTGTAGAAAAAAGCAATAACTGCTCTAATGGAAATGCTCCATTCAGGTTTTTTTTTTTTAGTTAATACCAAATTTCGCACTTCACAGCATTGCTTGTGGATCTCGTGGCGCAGGGGCGGGTGGCGGTGGGCGATGGGCGGCTTGCGGTGGGTGACGGCGGGCGGGCGGTGGCGGAAACGAGAAAGCATATATTTATTTTAGTGTGAGCTTCTTGGAAGGTAGTGTAACACTTTTGGTTTGAAGAGCGCGCGTAAGGATTTTTTAAATTGGATCAGCGTGGGTGATGCTTTACAGGGTGGTGGGAGGTCGTTGTACAGCTTACTTCCGATGTGTGCAATCTTCTTTCGGCCAAATTCTGTTCGAGCTCTGACCAGGTAGAAGTGTCCAGCTTGTCTACTGGAACGGCCTGTGTGCATCCTTTGCAATACCAGGCTGATGTCAGGAGAGTTAATGTTTTTCCGAATGTGCATTAGCATTTGGAACTCGTGCATTGCTCGAACGGGGAGTATGGAATCGTTTGGGTCATTGTACAACAGACGGGTGGGATAGAGGAAAGGTTTGCGGAGCACAATTTTGAGACATCTGTTTTGGATAACTTGCAATTTTTGAAGACACGACTCTTGGGCATGTCCCCAGTAGGCGATGAGGTATTGCAATCTAGAGTGGATCATTGCAAAGTACAGCTTTTTCAGTGCAGACGTCGGCAGGAACGATGAGGTTTTCCGAAGTATTCCGCAAAATGAAGACAGCTTCCGCTTCAGTAGATCCACATGTGCTGACCAGCTCATCGTGCTGTCCAGCGTTAGACCGAGGAATTCGAAGCTAAATACTTCCTCGACTACTCGGTTGCAGACTACAACAGGATCATGCACAGGGATGGGAATCCAGGGCGAGTGGATCAGCATAAACTTGGTTTTTGTTAGGTTCATTGACAGAAGGTTGGTGCAGAAGTAGTCATTGAGTAGCTCAAGGTCCACTTTAATCCTGTGCTGCAACGACTCGACTACTGCAGCATACTTTCCACCAACACCGTTGTAGAAGATCGATGTGTCGTCGGCGAACAAGCGTACCTCACCGGTAAGGCCCAGTGACGGGAGGTCGTTTATGAAGAGCAGAAACAAGATTGGTCCTAGGTTGCTTCCTTGGGGCACTCCGGTTGTCACAGGACCAAACTGACTCCGAGATTCACCAATAGTCACAAATTGGGATCTGTTGTCCAGGTAGCTTTGGATTAGGGATAAGGCAATTCCTCGTATGCCGTACATCTCTAGCTTCTTCAGCAGCAGGTTGTGGTCGATCGTGTCGAATGCTTTTTTTAAATCAATGAAAAGAGCGCCAACTACATTCCGGCTGTCCAAGGCATCGTAGATACTTTCCACTAGGTCACAAGATGCTGTGAGGGTGCTCATTCCTTGCCTAAATCCGTACTGGTGCTTGTAGATCAGTCCGTGCTTGTTAGCAAAACCAACAAGTCTGCAAACTATCAGTTTCTCGATAATTTTGTCAAGAACTGACAAACATGAGATGGGTCGATAGTTACTAGGGTTCTTTAAATCGCCAGATTTGTGGATTGGCGTGACTCTGGCAACCTTCAAGCAATCTGGGTATGCTCCTGTATCAACGATTTCATTGAAGATATCGGACAGCAGGGCCGCAAACACATTAAAGTGTTGCTTGACAAAAGTAACAGGAATGTTGTCGTACCCAGCGGATTTTTTGGAGTCTAGACCGTTAATCAAAATTGTCGTTTCAGCAACAGTTGCAGGATGTAGAAAGATGGAGAATCGGTGTCTACGTAGGGTTCCAAATCTGTAGATGTCGCGGTCACTATTCAGGGTAGCGGCCAGTTCTGGTCCAATGTTGCAGAAGAATTTGTTGAAAGATTGACATATTTCAGTCAAATCTGAAACCACCTTTCCATCAACAAGTAGCCCTTTCGGTTGAGATCGGCTGCGCTGCTTCCCTAGTACATCGTTGATTACCCTCCAAGCAGATTTTTGGTCACATCCAGAGAGGAGACGTTCATAGTAGTTCCGCTTAGCAGCTTCCTTCTCTTTTTGTAGCTTTTTGACACGTGGGCCAACAGGTCTACTAGCCGTGGGTCGTCGCTGTTTCGTCGCTGCTTTTTCAGTGTTTTATCCTTGATTTGGATCAGCTTCCAGACATTGAAAGTCATCCATGGACAGTTACCTTTCACCTTCGCCTTTATCGTTACTGTTTTCGTGCATTGCTCTTTGATCAAGTTATAACTCAGTTGTTTATACACTTAACAAAATTGTTAGAAACATCTGTAAAGCTTTAAATAGTGTGCCAAAAATTGTAATAACCAAAACGAAATCTGTCCAAGCAATGAACCAACAATCCAAAAATTTACAAACCATTAATTTTAAGACAGAAACTAAAATTTACAAAAAAAAAACATCAACTAGCGCAGAAAAATACTTTCTCCCATACATGACAAAACCTTAATACGGGTGATGAAATAGAAGGCATCAAAAAACTTAAGGCAGAGTCAGCCAGTCAACAGCTCTTTTGGGGGAATGATTCAGTCCCGTGTGGGAAGACGTATATATTCAGGGCAGACCAGGTCCCAGGGATAAGCAGCTGCTGGTGGAAGCAAACAAACGAGCAGAAAGATTATACTCTCGGATATCTTCAAGTTGACTACCACCAGAAGCGAAGGGCTTCTTTAGACGAAAATGTATGGATTCTTGCGGTAAAAGACGTCAATATTGGGCAAGTGTTTTAGGGAAGGAGGGAGATTCTTGACGTAAAAAATCTTGTAAAGCGAAAATCTAGTGAATCGTTTGATCTCAGGGTTCCAAAGTAATAAAAAATAATCATTATCAGCACAGCATCTTCGTTCAAAACAAAATAATAAAATCAAAAGGCTTAATTTTTTCAATCTTTAAAAAATCTGATGACAGGGAATTGTTTAATTTATAAAGCCATATATGTAATTTACTAATGTTCCTTTTTATGACCATCTTTTTCCTTCCTAACATTGATAACAAAATATTCTTCGCACCAAAGTTTCCCTTAGGCCACTAAACAAGATTGCATTTTGACCAACCTTTAAAATCTGCATCACACCATAGACGACAAGCACGCTGGCTAACTTCTTACGACCTGTTTAGGGGGGCCCATTCTACCGCGTCCTAATAGGGCCCTAATTGAGTGCTTCAGGGCTCAAACTGGTTAGGCCGTAATTTTGGTCGCTGCCAATGGACTTGTCCTTTAGTTCAAAATTATAGCTGCTGTTTATGTGTGGCACCAAAGCACAACGCATGGTCAAATATTTGATGACTCTTATTATTTTGAAGTTAAATTGTTCGGTAAAGTAAGATTTCGGAAATCTTTTGGAGTTTAAATCGACTCAATTTCAAATAATTTTAACTGAAAAAACAACCCAATAAAAAAGTGGGATTCCCATTTTCAAGAATGAGACCGTTCCGTCTCATTCATCTCCTAATATTCTAATCTGTGTCACGAGGCAATGTTAGACCACCAGCTACCGATCCCAAGGTAACGTTCGTATCCTGTGATATGCATCCTGCTACGGACTGAGCTTGGTCCCCACTCCAAGACTAAAAGTTCATCTTGGGAATCAGACTGACCCAAAGTGTGTGAACGTGTGTGTTTGGGCAGGCTTGAAGCCCGGCAAAAAGCTCAACACGAACCCGTCGAGAACCATCCCCGGTTGAGGAAGGCAGAGGATTTGAGGTCGTCTCTTCTTCCTTGGAAAACAGGACAAAACCGTACGAAATGGTACGGACGTCTGATGTATGTGTGTCTGTGTGGGAAGTTTAAAGCGAGAAAATCTCCCGCCATACCACGTTTCCGTCGGATGTTTGGGGGTTCAATGTTGAATCGACGGAAAAAAAAACTCCGCGGAAGCGCCCAAATATTTCTCAGAGCTACGTCATCGACTCATAGTGACCGCGTAGGTTGGAAACAGGGATAAATGGCGAAGCTACTGACTGTTTTGTGCTAAAAAAGCGTTTAAGCAATGGTGTGAAAATTTGTGTGATAGATTTGAATTGAGAAAATTAAAAGAATTCCATTAAAATTTACATCACTGACATTTTCACCAAGAACTCTGCTGCTGTCGCTTGGTAAATTCTCCGAATGAGCGCTGAACAGTGAGCTGTCGGCGGACATGATGATGATGACTGTGTGCAACTCCGAGACCAAACGGGCTGCCGTTGCTTCACTGTAACTGCCAAGCTTCGACACGTGCACGTTCTCTGCTACGTCAGACAGACCAGCTCACGGTGGTTGGTTTTACTGCAATGGATTCAATTACACTGAAATAGGTTATTTTTTGTCTAGTTCAAAAATGTTAATATTTTGACAAACTTTCTTTAAAAATTAAAAAAAAAACACACAAATTCATAAGATCACCTCAATCGAATCTATACGTTCAAACTTTTTCCAGTGTTCCAAACATCCAAAAGGATACACGCCTTCTGAACGAATGGCACACCAGACGGAGCGTGCAACCTCAGAATCCTCACCCCCTCAACGAGCACCACGTGTACCGTGCACGTCAACATGCCAGCACTGCCCGATTCTGTGAAGTTCACACAAGGTTCGGTGCTTGGCAGGCTCCTTTTGCATGTGCTTTGCACTGTCACCTGTGAAAGAAGTTCCGTGGTGCCAGCTACTGGAACGATCCGTCGGTTAGTGTGTGACACAGTGAAGGCTCTTTTGATTCCTTTTTTTTCAACGTAAGGTCAGAGCATAAAGTCGAACACTGAATCTCTGCGTGAAAAGTGCACGTGGTCTCTATTGCAAGTTTCTGCTCTACGTGATTATGTCGAATCTATCGCTAAAATACTAAAATACTAAAATACTAAAATACTAAAATACTAAAATACTAAAATACTAAAATACTAAAATACTAAAATACTAAAATACTAAAATACTAAAATACTAAAATACTAAAATACTAAAAAACTAAAATACTAAAATACTGAAATACTAAAATACTAAAATACTAAAATACTAAAATACTAAAATACTAAAATACTAAAATACTAAAATACTAAAATACTAAAATACTAAAATACTAAAATACTAAAATACTAAAATACTAAAATACTAAAATACAGATCGGAAGAGCTCACTTCTAAAATACTAAAATACTAAAATACTAAAATACTAAAATACTAAAATACTAAAATACTAAAATACTAAAATACTAAAATACTAAAATACTAAAATACTAAAATACTAAAATACTAAAATACTAAAATACTAAAATACTAAAATACTAAAATACTAAAATACTAAAATACTAAAATACTAAAATACTAAAATACTAAAATACTAAAATACTAAAATACTAAAATACTAAAATACTAAAATACTAAAATACTAAAATACTAAAATACTAAAATACTAAAATACTAAAATACTAAAATACTAAAATACTAAAATACTAAAATACTAAAATACTGAAATTCTAAAATACTAAAATACTAAAATACTAAAATACTAAAATACTAAAATACTAAAATACTAAAATACTAAAATACTAAAATACTAAAATACTAAAATACTAAAATACTAAAATACTAAAATACTAAAATACTAAAATACTAAAATACTAAAATACTAAAATACTAAAATACTAAAATACTAAAATACTAAAATACTAAAATACTAAAATACTGAAATTCTAAAATACTAAAATACTAAAATACTAAAATACTAAAATACTAAAATACTAAAATACTAAAATACTAAAATACTAAAATACTAAAATACTAAAATACTAAAATACTAAAATACTAAAATACTAAAATACTAAAATACTAAAATACTAAAATACTAAAAACTAAAATACTAAAATACTAAAATACTAAAATACTAAAATACTAAAATACTAAAATACTAAAATACTAAAATACTAAAATACTAAAATACTAAAATACTAAAATACTAAAATACTAAAATACTAAAATACTAAAATACTGAAATACTAAAATACTAAAATACTAAAATACTAAAATACTAAAATACTAAAATACTAAAATACTAAAATACTAAAATACTAAAATACTAAAATACTAAAATACTAAAATACTAAAATACTAAAATACTAAAATACTGAAATTCTAAAATACTAAAATACTAAAATACTAAAATACTAAAATACTAAAATACTAAAATACTAAAATACTAAAATACTAAAATACTAAAATACTAAAATACTAAAATACTAAAATACTAAAATACTAAAATACTAAAATACTAAAATACTAAAATACTAAAATACTAAAATACTAAAATACTAAAATACTAAAATACTAAAATACTAAAATACTAAAATACTAAAATACTAAAATACTAAAATACTAAAATACTAAAATACTAAAATACTAAAATACTAAAATACTAAAATACTAAAATACTAAAATACTAAAATACCAAAATACTAAAATACTAAAATACTAAAATACTAAAATACTAAAATACTAAAATACTAAAATAGCATAGCATAGCATAGCATTGGTGTCTACCCGTAGCTGCTACTTCGTTATTGACCAGGACCCCCAAAAATTGCTCTGTGGACCACAGATGAAAAGTAGGAACCAATCATCACCCCTTCGCAATTTTCAAAGGTCCCTATCATGCTGATCAATACCGACGCCGGCCACGACCAGTGGTAAGACACGGGGAAGTGGATGGGAATGTTAGTCCGATACTTGAGTGATGGGACCGCCAAATCGACTGCGTCTCCGACAAAGTATCACATGAGTTTTGAGGGGTTAGTAAGATGGGTATGAGGTCAGGATTCACTGTGGTAGGTGATGCGACCATAAGCAATTTGTTTATCTGTTGAAATTTTAAAATCTTAGGCAGCCGGCTGCGGAAAGATACACAATCATTGATTTAGAAATAGTTTTAATTCGAACGCGGCGCCAAATTATCATTCAATCCCCCGTCGGCGTGCCTTCCGAGCAATGACGCTGTGAGAAGGGCTCCTCCTTTTACTATTTAAGAAATATATTAAATTGTATTTTCTGTGGTTTCCAAATGATTTATATCAAAACTTTATAGTGAGGTTTGCAATGATTTCATCGTGTTGCAGGATTTTATGACGAAATGATCCGAAAATAGTAATCTACGAGACCGACAGAATTGCGAAAAATAGTAACTGAAAGTTTTCGTTTCGAGCAGTTATTAATAAAGTGACACTATCACGAATGGTGCATTTTTAAGCCGAAGTCGTTATAGGTAGTTATATCTTTTACGTTATATTTATAATTATCGGAAAAATAAGATCAGAGTAAGAGGAGAACGAATCCATAAAAACGACGCATGAACTCGAGTTAGACATTCTCGTTTAACGACCGGTATATTATTTTTTACGCGACTTGAAAGAAGGAAAGAAGAAAAGAAAAGGGAAAGTGGGGAAAAATATGTAAAATATAAGATACATACATACAAAACGGCTAACATCCCTCTTCCTGCCACAAACACAAACACAACATAAAACAGAACGCTCTCACCCGGGTCACGGCCTAGCATGTAGTTGTCTCTCGATCGCTGCCGCTCCACCCCACCGAGCGACGGGGTGGCACAGAATCGCCGTCCAGCACCTCCCACCCTCTCGCTGATCAGCTACATCCTTCTCGTGCTGCTAGCAACGCAGTTGCAGTTGCTAACTCACTAAAATACTAAAATACTAAAATACTAAAATACTAAAATACTAAAATACTAAAATACTAAAATACTAAAATACTAAAATACTAAAATACTAAAATACTAAAATACTAAAATACTAAAATACTAAAATACTAAAATACTAAAATACTAAAATACTAAAATACTAAAATACTAAAATACTAAAATACTAACATACTAAAATACTAAAATACTAAAATACTAAAATACTACAATACTAAAATACTAAAATACTTTTTTTTCAAAACTTTTTTTCGTGAAATCGAGATAACTCGTGATGTTTACAAGCAAACCCCTTATGTTTATCCAGTCTCCCAACTCCAAATAGGCATCCTTGACTGATTAAAAAAATAATTTGGATTGATTATAAATTTTACTAATTACTTAGTATAAAAGTTTATATAACTCTGGAAATTCTATATAAAACTTATCTAAACTTAATTTTGCAAACTTTCAATTTAACTAAATGTCAATATATTACCATAGAATTGCTAAATAAACATTTTGGAGTGGGTATAACACCATTTTGGGGTCTTTGTATCGCTAGAATAGATTTTTCGTTGGAATTTCGTACCAACCCGGAATTACGTCGTCGAAAAATCCGCCGGCATCGAACCGGTCCACAATTCACAAGTTAACCTATGTGGTATCGGAAAGGGCATAAAATTTCCGATCTTTGATACCCATACATCTAGGTTTTCTATAAAACCCACGTTTTTAAATACCTGGGCAAAAAGTAAGTTTGATCCACGAGAACAAAAATTACGAAATTCCATACATTTTTGGCAGATTGCTCAAACGAAACCATAACAACGTTTTTGCCTAGGTATTTAAAAACGTGGGTTTTATAGAAAACCTAGATGTCTGGGTATCAAAAGATCGGAAATTTTATGCCCTTTCCGATGCCACATAGGTTGACTTGTTAATTGTGGACCGGTTCGAATGCCGGCGGATTTTCCGACGACGTAATTCCGGGTTGGTAAGAAATTCCAACGAAAAATCTATTCTATCGATACAAAGACCCCCAAAACGGTGTTATACCCACTCTAGAATGTTTATTTAGCAATTCTATGGTAATATATTGACATTTAGTTAAATTGGAAGTTTGCAAAATTAAGTTTAGATAAGTTTTATTTAGAATTTCCAGAGTTATATAAATTTTTATACTAAGTAGTTAGTAAACTTTATATTCAATCCAAATTCTTCTTTTAATCAGTCAAGGATGCCTATTTGGAGTTGGGAGACTGGATTTATGGTGATTTGTCATCAAATAACATTATTTATGTTAATTTTTCGAAAGGTGTACAAACTTTTTTTGCACCTTTTTTATTTTTGTAATAGTATTTGTTATATAACTTTTTATAGAAAACATATTTTCATAAGCTTTTTGCAGCAAAATGTTCGGCATGAGTTTCTGAACAAAACGTAGAACTAAGTTTATGTCAACATTAAATTGTTTACATGTTTCATCACAAAATGTGCATAGTGCCCAAGGGGTGTAAATACTTTTTTTACATACTGTATATCAAAATTTGTGTAATTGTGTAAATGATTTTTTTTGTTCTAAATGAAAAATGACCCTTCTGGGTCAATACAGATTAAATTTCCCTTATAATGACATGTTCCAAATTGTTTTACAGTCAAGTAACGGAAAATGGACGAATTTTTAAAACTTTTTTAGTATTTTTTTCGATGAAAAATACGTTTTTTCGGAATTCTGAGTACGCCATTAAAAAGGGCGTCTAATTTCACATAAAAGTCCCTTAGACATCAAATTTCTATCTCATCACCGTTTAAGGCTGCAAATTATTGAAAAACACCTCTTTTTTCGTATATTCAAAAATGCAAGAGGTTGTACCGTCCCTCCGTCAGGAGATATCAAAAAATGGACCTCGTTTTTGTGTTCAAGGACAAAATTTACCCCTTAGGCCAAAGTTTCACGCAAATTGAAGAGGGGTCGGGGCAACTTTTTCCGATTTCGTGTGAGTTGGTAGAGAATTACCCAAATCTTTCCCTGTTCCTGAGGGTAGCACACGTGAAGAGTATCGGTTCCGGCATTTACAATGTGGATTCAGTGATAGTTTGTTAATCAACTCAATATTAACATGTTAAGGTTAATGTTGTCATTCCATAAGTTGTCTTCCTAAGGTGTCTTGATAAGGTCTAGTTTGTGGCGATACACTACCTTCCCTTTACTAAGCCATCGATTCCAGAAGGTAAGAGGTCACCAGTTGAGTTAGTCCGAGCTGGAATTTAAACCCCGATCTACCGCTTTCGAAGCCGGAAGCGTTACCACAGGGCTACGTGGCTCGGACAATTTCCTCAAATGTATAAATAAAATTTCTCCCACTATGCTCGCAACACTAACCCGCACTGCTATGATGCGCTCCCAGCACACAAAATCATAGTCTTGGTCTGGTGTAGAATCCACTCCCACCTGTCTCGGGCTCCACTCAATCCACTTCCTCCGAGCTTCTCGCTTGGGGCCATGACTCAGTGTCGTGTGTGTAGTACGAGCATCAACTCCAACGACCAAACAGACGACGACGACGACGACTGCCTGCAAGCTTTCTGTGTGTCCTGAAACTGCTGGCTGGCTGACTAAAGTGTGTCGAAAAGATATGGGGACCGACTCCAACTATGCCACCCAGGGTGAAGGTTGGTATTATTGGCCCATTTGAACTAGTTGAAGGCAACTTGTCTGGATTGGGAAAATTTACCCTACATCCCGTAGAATGGGAAAACCGGAAGGTGAACCAACAAGGATATTCAGTACGACTGGTTTGCGAGAAGGAGTGAAGTGGCAAGCCAAATGATGGCAGAGTCAACAGAGTGTACGGTACCGGGGGTTATGGTATCATAAACGATGTCATCGAAAGGATGTGACATGGACCACGTTTGAGTGTGGAGTTGGAACCGGGGGCAACCACACACTGCTGGTTGCTGCTGTGCTTCGTCGGATGATGATTATATCGTCGTCGACCCCCGCCTTGCCAGAGTCAATCTTGATGCCCGGGATTGCGTACATGCACCATGTTCCGGACGAGCGTACGAGATGGATGTGGGAACGTGTGGCCACTCATAAACTGGAATGATTTCGTTTTTACTGCCGACCGTTCAAGGGGACTTCAGAAGGACGGATGCTGCCGAAAATATGATATGCTGGATAAACGACGAGGTTGTGATCGAGCCGGGGCTGGTAGCACTGGATTGACCAAAATACAAATTTTTAGGTTTGTTTTCAGCTAACTTCACTAATATTTTCTTCTTAAATTTTCATTTAAAATTTGGTACTATCTACACACGCATTCCAAGGCATAGTATAAGAAAACAGACAAGCATCTAATTGTTACTGAATTCATTATGTTTAGTTAAAATTTACAGCTTTTTGCTAATATTTTGCCAAGATCGTAGAATCAGATTTTTCCGTCTATTTTCCGTCTCTTTTGTGTCGCTGTTCGAGAGCATGGGGTGATTGGCTATTATAATTAAATAATGGCATCAGTAGTGTGGTGCTTTTCGGGACGCGCAGTACTGTTTTTATACCTTCTTTTTTTTCATTGTTTTTTTTCCACTCGCGTTCGTTGGCCGATGAGTTTTTTTGTGTTGTTCTCTATTAATAGTTTTCTATAAAAACGTACCTATTTTTTTTTTTTTGAGACTAGCAAGTCGTATTGCTGGAATTAAGCCCTTTCTATATCATTTCAATAATCATTTCAATAAATGAAGCCCTTCCTACATCACCGTTGATCGGAAGGCACGCCGACGGAGAATTTCTGGAGAATCGCGGTCGAATTAATACTATATTTAAATCCCTAGATAGCTATCTTTCCGCAGCCGGCTGCCTAAGATTTTTAAAATTTCAACCGATAAACAAATTGCTTATGGTCGCATCACCTACCACAGTGAATCCTGACCTCATACCCATCTTACTAACCCCTCAAAACTCATGTGATACTTTGTCGGAGACGCAGTCGATTTGGCGGTCCCATCACTCAAGTATCGGACTAACATTCCCATCCACTTCCCCGTGTCTTACCTCTGGTCGTGGCCGGCGTCGGTATTGATCAGCATGATAAGGACCTTTGAAAATTGCGAAGGGGTGATGATTGGTTCCTACTTTTCATCTGTGGTCCACGGAGCAATGTTTGGGGGTCCTGGTCAATAACGAAGTAGCAGCTACGGGTAGACACCAATGCTATGCTATGCTATGCTATTTTGCCAAGATCGTAGAATCAGAGTCGGAGTTTAAAAAATCGGTGCCAGTAAAGAAGGGTCAGGAATCAGAGTCAGTCTCAACAAATCATGAGAAGTTTATTCTGTAACGCACAACCTATTTAATTTGAATTTAAACAAGAATTGCAATCTGTCTGTAGAGGGTTCTTGTCATTCCTGCATTTTTTTTTATTAGAAATTTTTCATTCATTTATCAAATGAAGCAATTTTAAATATTTTTTATCCATCGAATAATTATCACTATAGTCATCTAGTTGACGTGAATCACCAAGCGTTTCACGATCCCCTCTACAGACAGCTATCGATCCGATTATTCATAATTATTATACGACATACCTCTGAAACGATTCGCTCAGTCGTCGCACCATCTACTTGCCCAACACCTAATCGTTTTTATGTGTGCACGCGCCTCACAACGATCCAACCTCCCTCAAAACAAAATCCCGCCACAACACCCCACCCAAGGCTGCTGACGTATAATAGCTCACACCCACGCTCGCAGACAAACAGGAAACGCTCGAAACGCCAAACGCTCCCCAACCACCACCCCAATGAATTGCTCAAGTTCACCAGGTTTCAGCTGCTTGCTCGCACTTGTTATTGTCGATTCACCACAATTTTCACCGATTGCCACCCCATTGAGGGGTGGCAATATATCGCGTACATTCTGAGACAGCCACGTGTCCGTCTGAGAATTGCACAGTAGGCAAAAATGTATCAAATTCAACGAAATAGAGTTAAAAATATTCGTAAAAAAAACTTAAAAAACTTACAATACTAAAAATATTTAAATAACTAAAAATACTTAAAATACTTAAAATACTTTAAATACCTAAAATACTTAAAATACTTTAAATACTTAAAATACTTAAAATACTTAAAATACTTGAAATACTTAAAAAAAACCCTAGTAGCAACTTGCGCTAACTAACATTCCCGTCCCTTAAAATCGAGATCTACAAACTGACATGGCGGGCGCCGTTGGTGGCCAATGACTGTTACCTATTCGCAACTGATCTAGTTTTAGCAATCATGGTGTTTTATCTTTTCGGCGCATTCATACATGCTGTTGATAAGGGAAACATCACTAGATCGTCGAAGCCTATGATCAGTAGTGCTGAAAGGATATTACGGTTCTGTTCAGCAACGGAGGGGCAACCATGGGTGGTCTCTCATGCTCATGCTCATGCTCAAAATACTTGAAATACTTAAAAAACTTAAATACATAAAATACTTAAAATACTTAAAATACTTAAAATACTTAAAAAACTAAAAATACTTAAAAAACTAAAAATACTTTAAAAAACATAAAATACTTAAAATACTTAAAACACTTAAAATACATAAAATACTTAAAATACTTAAAATACTTGAAATACTTAAAATAATTAAAATACTTAAAATACTTAAAATACTTAAAATACTTAAAATACTTGAAATACTTAAAATACTTAAAAAACTTAAAATACTTAAAATACTTAAAATACTTAAAATACTTAAAATAATTAAAATACTTAAAATACTTAAAATACTTAAAATACTTAAAATACTTAAAATACTTAAAAAACTTAAAATACTTAAAATACTTAAAAAACTTGAAATACTTAAAAATACTTCAAAAACTAGTATTACTTTTCTTTTGAAACATCTGGAGTTAAATAATATGTTTTTGTCAAATGATTTTCAAAAAGAACACTAATTTTTTTGTTTAAGAAACACAATGTTTCCATAATATCATAATTCCTGTTGCCCACCAAATAAGCAAAAGCTGAATGCTTTAGATAATAAAATTATCTAAAATAAACCTTGAGATGAAATTCTCGGAGGAGACTGTTAGTACAACATGAACAATAAATTTATTTTAAATAATTTCATTATAAATAATGAGTATTCTCATTTTACCATTGCACACAGTGGTCCAGATCGCAAAAATAAGTGGAAAATGGATTTTTCGAAAAATTGTGAAGTTTTGGAGCTTTGGTGTCTTCAGAAAAGTTGTTGCAAATGTAAAAAGGTAACTTTTGGTTTGGTTCAAAATTAGGGTGGTTCGTGATTAGGGTGATTCTGAAAATCTAACTTTTTCACGAATATTTTTGAGATTTTTTTCGTCTTCTTATCTGAATCTGCCCTCAAAATTAATCCAATGCACAGTGGACGAAATGGAACCCAATATCGGACTTAATTGAACGCGGCTGATTCCCTGGTATGAAAAATAGTGTTTCTTATGTAAAAAAAATCCGGGGAATCGATTGGTGATGGTTTCATCCACCGTACGAAACGGCAAAAGGTCCATTTTGCCCAAATACCCCATTTTCTAACATTTTTTTGAAAATCTGTCTGTATTTAGAGCGGAGGCTTAATGCGACCATTCAAAATGCACTTAACTTATGTGAAAATGTCCCAGGAATCCAGTAAAAATAACCACTTGCTCCGCAAAAATCATCTATGGTCCATTTAACCCCAATTTCGCTATAAAAGCATTTTAGGCCGTTTTCAAATGTTAGGTCAGATTTTAAAAATCTGAAAATATTTTTATCGTAAAGATCAGATAATTTTATATAAGAATGACGATTTGCACTTGATTGTTTGACACATTTTATGTGTGCAATGTGTCAAAAATCGATTTTTGGTCATATTTTATTTTTTAAATAATTTTACATAGAAACCCCAAAATATGACCAAAAATCAGCTTTTTGATACTTCGGATCAATTCTGAGAACAGATTCGGATTCAGTGGGCAAAATTACATGAAAAAACATATACTTGGACAATTTTCGAGTATAATCTAATATGTTATATATAATACATTGAAAAATTAAAATTATTGTTTATTGTTTATTCGTCAAGCTTATGTAGACTACTTACAATTTTCTTACATACTAGATATTATTTCTATTGTATAGATTTTTTCGTAGTTCCGGTTTAGACATGTCGAAATGTATGTACTGTGAATTTTCATTATAAAAGCGCATCATTTGATTTAATGGCGAATTTTTTAAATAATTTGTCGTGTATGCAGTTATTCTAAAAAGTGGTGAATGTCTAAGAGTACGGCTTGGTTCATGAATACTATTGCGTATTTCTGACAATAATGCTGCTGACTGTATGCGTTGAGAAATAATGTCGTTGATGAAAGAGAGCATGGAAAATTTACGACGTTCTTGTAATGATTGTATGTTTATGAGCATGCAGCGTGCTTCATACGATGGGAGAGGAAATGCAGTCCAGTTAAGTTTACGTAGTGCGTACAGTAAGAATTGTTTTTGGACAGATTCAATACGTGCTTGGTGTACGGCATAGTATGGATTCCAGACGATACTACAGTATTCCAAGAGTGGCCTGACATACGTTATATAGAGTAATTTAATAGTATACGGGTCCTGGAAGTTGAATGCAAAGCGCTTTATAAAGCCTAATGTACTTTTTGCCTTGTTTATTATTGTGTTATAGTGTTCTACAAAGTTAGTTGTGAGTCTAGGATGACACCTAGATCACGTACTACTTTGCATTTTTCTACTGGTTGGTTTCCTAATAATACTGTTATGTTTGGTGTTTCATGTTTTCTGCTGAAGGCAATGGAATTACATTTCTTTACATTCAATTGGAGTAGGCTTTTACTACACCATGTGTAGAAAAGATTAATTTCGTTTTGGAATACATGACTGTCATTGGCATTTCCTATTTCCATATACACGCAAAGCCGACATTAGTCTTTTAAGACTTAAAATTAGGCTTTATCGAACCTAACCGTGTTAAGTCTTTTTAAGCCTAATGATGGGTTAGTCTTTAAAAGACTAGTTTCGTTTTAGTACGAAAAAGCCTAAATTTTAGGCTTTATGTTATCGTCAAAAAGCCTAAATTTTAGTCTTTTTCGAGAATGCGAGGGGATCAGAGCGGACATAATCCAAGATGGCGGAACTTGATTAAGACTTATTTTTAGGCCTAAAAAGACTTATTTATAGGTTTAAAAGACTACTTTTAAGGCTTTTGCAGGAAATGGGAGGGGTCAAAGCGGACAAAATCCAAGATGGCGGAACTTGATTAAGACTTATTTTTAGGCTTAAAAAGACTTATTTATAGGTTTAAAAAACTAATTTTTAGGCTTTTGCAGGAAATGGAAGCGGTCAAAGCGGACAAAATCCAAGATGGCGGAACTTGATTAAGACTTATTTTTAGGCCTAAAAAGACTTATTTAAAGGTTTAAAAGACTAATTTTTAGGCTTTTGCAGGAAATGGAAAGGGTCAAAGCGGACAAAATCCAAGATGGCGGAACTTGATTAAGACTTATTTTTAGGCCTAAAAAGACTTATTTAAAGGTTTAAAAGACTAATTTTTAGGCTTTTGCAGGAAATGGAAGCGGTCAAAGCGGACAAAATCCAAGATGGCGGAACTTGATTAAGACTTATTTTTAGGCCTAAAAAGACTTATTTAAAGGTTTAAAAGACTAATTTTTAGGCTTTTGCAGGAAATGGAAGGGGTCAAAGCGGACAAAATCCAATATGGCGGAACTTGATTAAGACTTATTTTTAGGCTTAAAAAGACTTATTTATAGGTATAAAAGACTAATTTTTAGGCTTTTGCAGGAAATGGAAGGGGTCAAAGCAAGGGGCTGGAAACTCTAATATTACTTAGGAATACTGAGTATACTAAGGATATTCCAGTATACTTGTTAGTATACTAACCGAAAAGCAATAAACTGTTAGTATATTAAGATACTCTCAGTATATTGGTAAGTATACTGGCGGTATGTAAAGGAAATAATTAGTATACTAACATATATTTTAATATACTGGTTAACATAATAAGTATAGCTCTAAGAGTTTCCAACCCCTTGGGTCAAAGCGGACATAATCCAAGAACATGATGGCGGAACTTGATTAAAATTTATTTTTAGGCCTAAAAAGACTTATTTAAAGGTTTAAAAGACTAATTTTTAGGCTTTTGCAGGAAATGGGAGCGGTCAAAGCGGACAAAATCCAAGATGGCGGAACTTGATCAAGACTTATTTTTAGGCTTAAAAAGACTTATTTATAGGTTTAAAAGATTAATTTTTAGGCTTTTGCAGGAATCAAAATAGCAGGAATAAATAGTAGAAAATAAAATATTGTTATATATTATTTAAATATATAATAAAAATGTTTTTATTCGGTAATTCGGTAGCTTCGGAATAAGACAGATGCACAGATGCGTTCAGCTTTAACCTGAAAATAAAAAAAAATCAATATTTTGAAGATGAGTTGCGAGAGTTTAATAGTTATTTAAAAATTGGTTGATTTCATTTAAGAGTTAATCTCAGAACTGGATTTGCGTAGTTAGGCAAGTTCAATTTTTAAGAAATTTTAAGAATTTAAGAATTTAAGAATTTAAGAATTTAAGGATTTAAGGATTTAAGAATTTAAGAATTTAAGAATTTAAGAATTTAAGAATTTAAGAATTTAAGAATTTAAGAATTTAAGAATTTAAGAATTTAAGAATTTAAGAATTTAAGAATTTAAGAATTTAAGAATTTAAGAATTTAAGAATTTAAGAATTTAAGAATTTAAGAATTTAAGAATTTAAGAATTTAAGAATTTAAGAATTTAAGAATTTAAGAATTTAAGAATTTAAGAATTTAAGAATTTAAGAATTTAAGAATTTAAGAATTTAAGAATTTAAGAATTTAAGAATTTAAGAATTTAAGAATTTAAGAATTTAAGAATTTAAGAATTTAAGAATTTAAGAATTTAAGAATTTAAGAATTTAAGAATTTAAGAATTTAAGAATTTAAGAATTTAAGAATTTAAGAATTTAAGAATTTAAGAATTAAGAATTTAAGAATTTAAGAATTTAAGAATTTAAGAATTTAAGAATTTAAGAATTTAAGAAATTAAAATTTAAGAATTTAAGAATTTAAGAATTTAAGAATTTAAGAATTTAAGAATTTAAGAATTTAAGAATTTAAGAATTTAAGAATTTAAGAATTTAAGAATTTAAGAATTTAAGAATTTAAGAATTTAAGAATTTAAGAATTTAAAAATTTAAAAATTTTAAAATTCCCGACTAATTTTGAAATTTTGAAATTTTGAAATTTCTGAATTTTTGAATTTTTGAATTTTAAAATTAAGAATTTAAGAATTTAAGAATTTAAGAATTTAAGAATTTAAGAATTTAAGAATTTAAGAATTTAAGAATTTAAGAATTTAAGAATTTAAGAATTTAAGAATTTAAGAATTTAAGAATTTAAGAATTTAAGAATTTAAGAATTTAAGAATTTAAGAATTTAAGAATTTAAGAATTTAAGAATTTAAGAATTTAAGAATTTAAGAATTTAAGAATTTAAGAATTTAAGAATTTAAGAATTTAAGAATTTAAGAATTTAAGAATTTAAGAATTTAAGAATTTAAGAATTTAAGAATTTAAGAATTTAAGAATTTAAGAATTAAAGAATTTAAGAATTTAAGAATTTAAGAATTTAAGAATTTAAGAATTTAAGAATTTAAGAATTTAAGAATTTAAGAATTTAAGAATTTAAGAATTTAAGAATTTAAGAATTTAAGAATTTAAGAATTTAAGAATTTAAGAATTTAAGAATTTAAGAATTTAAGAATTTAAGAATTTAAGAATTTAAGAATTTAAGAATTTAAGAATTTAAGAATTTAAGAATTTGGGTCTCGTGGCGCAGGGGTAGCGGCTTCGGCTGCCGATCCCGATGATGCTATGAGACGCGGGTTCGATTCCCGCCTTATCCACTGAGCTTCTATCGGATGGTGAAGTAAAACGTCGGTCCCGGTTTCTCCTGTCTCGTCAGAGGCGCTGGAGCAGAAATCCCACGTTAGAGGAAGGCCATGCCCCGGGGGGCGTAGTGCCAATAGTTTCGTTTTTTTTTTCGTTAAGAATTTAAGAATTTAAGAATTTAAGAATTTAAGAATTTAAGAATTTAAGAATTTAAGAATTTAAGAATTTAAGAATTTAAGAATTTAAGAATTTAAGAATTTAAGAATTTAAGAATTTAAGAATTTAAGAATTTAAGAATTTAAGAATTTAAGAATTTAAGAATTTAAGAATTTAAGAATTTAAGAATTTAAGAATTTAAGAATTTAAGAATTTAAGAATTTAAGAATTTAAGAATTTAAGAATTTAAGAATTTAAGAATTTAAGAATTTAAGAATTTAAGAATTTAAGAATTTGGGTCTCGTGGCGCAGGGGTAGCGGCTTCGGCTGCCGATCCCGATGATGCTATGAGACGCGGGTTCGATTCCCGCCTTATCCACTGAGCTTCTATCGGATGGTGAAGTAAAACGTCGGTCCCGGTTTCTCCTGTCTCGTCAGAGGCGCTGGAGCAGAAATCCCACGTTAGAGGAAGGCCATGCCCCGGGGGGCGTAGTGCCAATAGTTTCGTTTTTTTTTTCGTTAAGAATTTAAGAATTTAAGAATTTAAGAATTTAAGAATTTAAGAATTTAAGAATTTAAGAATTTAAGAATTTAAGAATTTAAGAATTTAAGAATTTAAGAATTTAAGAATTTAAGAATTTAAGAATTTAAGAATTTAAGAATTTAAGAATTTAAGAATTTAAGAATTTAAGAATTTAAGAATTTAAGAATTTAAAAATTAAAAAATTTAAAAATTCCCGACTAATTTTGAAATTTTGAAATTTTGAAATTTCTGAATTTTTGAATTTTAAAAATTCAAAAATTCAAAAATTTCAAAATTTCAAAATTTCAAAATTTCAAAATTTCAAAATTTCAAAATTTCAAAATTTCAAAATTTCAAAATTTCAAAATTAGTCGGGAATTTTTAAATTTTTAAATTTTTAAATTCTTAAATTCTTAAATTCTTAAATTCTTTTGATGTTTTGAATTTTTGAATTTTTAAATTTTTGAATTTTTGAATTTTTGAATTTTTGAATTTTTGACTTTTTGAATTTTGAAATTTTTGAATTTTTGAATTTTTGAATTTTTGAATTTTAGAATTTTAGAGTTTTAGAATTTTAGAATTTTTGAATTTTTGAACTCACACACACACACACATTTGGGGTAGCACACAAATTCTCAAACTTGCGGACACACACACACACACACACACACACACACACACACACACACACACACACACACTACCACCACAACAATCACAACTACCACCGACTCCAATCACCGCTATCATCGTTCCGGTCATCGTCCCCTTCCGCTTCTGCGTCTTCTTCCACTTCCACTATGGATTTTAATCCCCGGCGGATGGATTTTGAGCTTTTTCGTTACAACCCGCGTTCAAAATGCACCTCCTCCAGCGTTCATAAACACGACGTAACAACTTCCGGCGGATACAAATACCTCTTCTCTTTCGTACTCCTTTTCCGCTGCTGCCGTTGTCTACCGTCTAGAAGCCGCCGGGGGTTGAATATTCCGTCCTCTTCCTGATCACTTGAGCGGAACATTCAGCACCCGCAGGTTCATCCTCCTCCTCCACTGGAGGAACGTACGCAATCTCCCGCGGAAACACCTATCGGCCAGCTCGTTCACACCGACCGGTTCCTTCCTGCAAAAAAGGCACCACAACTTACCTACCAGCTGGCCAAATTCTTCCCGAAGTATAACACGGAACAAGACACAAACAAAAGACTCGACTTGAGATTTGAAATACAAATCTGGTTTGACATGTCACAACGTGAGCCAAAACTTTATAGTACAGAAAAGCCTAAAATTTAGTCTTTTTCTTAGTTTTGCTCCAAGTTCTAAAAAAATACTAAAAATTAGGCCCAAAAAAAGACTAAATTTTAGGCTTAATTCTGACATCCCGACTAAACTTCAAAAAAGACTAAAAATAAGTCTTTTAAGACTAATGTCGATTTTCCGTGTACAATTTCATGTCGTCTGCATATACAAGTACGTTAATTTTTTTAAGAATGAAGGAAATGTCGTTTACATACAAGATGAAAAGAAGAGGTCCTAGATGGGATCCTTGCGGAACCCCAGAGGTGACGTGAATTGATTCCGATAGTACATTTTGGAAGCGAACAATTTGTTCGCGCTTAGTCAAATATGACTTAAGCCATTCCAAAAGATTCGGTTGAATTCTAATTTTCTGCAGTTTGAAGATTAATAATGGTATGTCGATTCTGTCAAATGCCTTACTAAAGCCTGTGTAAATTGCTTCTACGAAATTGCGATTATGCATTGCATTCAGTGTAAAATTTACAAATTCTAAAAGGTTGGTGCTAGTAGAGCGGCCTTTAAAAAAGCCGTTCTGTTTACATGTGATGCGGTTTTTTACTTGCTGAAAGATTTTTTCATTTATAATAGATTCGAAAAGTTTTGGAATGCAAGACAAAGGGCAATTCCGCGATAATTACGTATGTCTGATTTTGGGCCTGATTTGAAAATAGGCACCAAAAAAGACTTTTTCCATGTTTGTGGGAATTTTCCAGTATTTATTGACATGTTGAAGAGATAATGCAGTGGAAATGTCAATTCTTCTGCAAGGTTCTTTAGGAATGCAGGTGCTATTCCGTCGGGTCCTGGTCCTTTTGATGAGTCTAAGTCCTTCAATGCCTGGCGTACTTCCGTTTCTGACAAAGAATTGACTGAGACGTCATTTGGAAATTCTGGTATATATGAAAAATAGTCGCGGTCGCGGTCTTCTTCGGAAAATGAGGTGTATACTTCTTTGAAAAATTTTGAAAAAAGATTGCAAATTTCTTTTGAGTTACTGCCTACATTTTCGTCCAGTTGCATTTGCGATGGGAAGTTACTATTTTTGGATTTGGATTTTACGTAATTAAAGAAATTTTTCGGGCATGATTTGACTTCAGATTCGACTTTACTATTATATTCTTCGTTGGCAGAATTGAGTGCCGAAAAAAAATGGTCGGAAATGTTCAGATAATTCAGAAGATTTGTGTCATTTGTATTGTTTCTGTATAGTTTGTAGGCTTTTTGTTTTCTATTTTTTAAATTTCTTAGTTGTGGAGTGAACCACACTGGGTATTTATTGCCTGTGTTATTACGTCGTCTTCTTCTAGTAGGTACGGTTTCAGATGTTATAGTGTTAATTTCCGTATAGAATTTTCCTACTAATTCGTCGACATTTCCTTCATTATTAAATAAATTTTGCCAGTCAATTGCAAGTAGTTTACGTTTGGCTTCTACAAAGTTTGTTTTATTGTATTCCAGGACTTCTTCATATTCCCAGTCAATGGGCAAAGTGTTTTTATGGACATAAATAGAATATTCAATTGCTGTATGGAAGACTTCATTCTTCCAAAGGGGGGTTACAGATTCTTGTACATGAAAGTCTTCAATACAGTTAGTGAATAAAAGGTCTAAAATGAATTTCTTTGGTTTTTACATGATTGATTTGGAAAAGTCCATAATTTGCAATATTGTCAAAGAGAAAATGCAATGTTTCATTTTCCCCAATGACTGGGAGAAGAATTGCTTCATTTTCTTGGTCAGATATAAATTCGACTTTGCTTTGATTAAAGTCGCCATAAATGTGAAGTTTTACTTCCGGTTCCATTTTGATGTTATGATTTCTACTGTTTTAAAGAATAGTTCATACGACTGTTTATTTGCATGGTCCGGCGGAAAGTATACTGATGCAAAAATGTGTACTTGGCCTGCAATAGTGGCTTTGGCCCAGACTTGTTCAAATTGAAAATGTTTTTCAGTTACAATTTCTTTTGGATTAAGTCTGGCATTTATGGCTAAGAGGACGCCGCCTCCTGACTTTTTCTGACTTAGATTTAAATTTCTATTGCCTAGGAATACAAAATAATTGTTTCCAAAAAAAAAAAAAATACAAAGCAAGAATCGTTGAGAGCGAGTTTTTCTGGAGTTGGAAGAAGTTTAAGCCTTTGTTTAAAATTGAAATTCAAGGTTGCAAAAACATCAAACGTAAAAATTGATGAAAACCTGAAAATTTACATGAGGGAATTTGTGTATTTTTTAATCGCCCGGACTTTTGACAGAATCTTGTTTAAGTATAAATTTTGAAGTGATTAACTTAACTTGCCTCAAGATGCAAGAGACCGATATGACCAAAACCAGTTCAGGCATTCCATATTAACTTTGTAACAATTTTCGAATACATAATCTATATATAATAATTCTAATTAACAAGTTTATTTTTCGGTTTATTTTACAGCATTTTATCAGTGTGGAAGGCAAAAATGCATAGAATAATTTTCTATAGACAAGCAAAACTAAGATGATGCTTAAGAGTATATTCCTTGTTTTGTAAATTCATCAATTATTTAAAGTTATTTTGTAAAAATATAAAGTGTAAAGCTTTATCACTTTATATGCCAATTCAAAATCGTCTCTCTCATATAAATGAAGCTCTTCTAAACTTCCTGGCAAGAGTTCTTTTCTTAACAAGACAAGTCCAGAGACCAACTGAAAACCAAAGCACTAATTTAGAACACAAATTAATTTTAATTAAAACCCATGTTGCAACAAGCAATCCCGCCTGTACCACGTAATAGAAACGACGTCGTTTTTGCTTCGCATGCCAATTTTTAATCACACTCATCGATGGCCCTCATCAGCCAGCACCTTAATCGATGTCGCCGAATCATTCTTCAAAATTTTAAGGGCAGCCCTCGTTTCATCACAGCCAGGTAACAAGGCACGAAAAGTGGGCAGCTCCCGCTCAACGAGGGAACGGCCTGGAGAGAAATTAAAAGAACACAGCAGGACATATTACAAACTGTCGCGCGGAGACCAATAGCATCATTAGTGATGAGGGACATTCATCTTTCCGAAACCCGGTCCTTAAGGCTCTCTGTCCGGAGTACAGCTTCTGGCTGGCAGTTCGGGCCAATGCATAATTTATCAAATTCCAAACCATTCCAAATTATTGCAAATGAGATTCGGCAGCCGTGCAATTTAGGCCCATTCGTCCTTTGTCCAACGCCGCGCGGAGTCCCGACAACTTGCCAAGTTGGACCTCGTCGAGGGCGCATCCTCCTCCTCCTCCAAAAAAGCCGGGCCGGGGCCAATCGAAGGTGAGAGTGTGGCCAAAACCGGTTCCAGCGTGCGTCCCCAAAAGCCGTGCGTTAAATGATAAATATGTTGGCAGTTTTCCACTTGTCCTTGGACACTTGTGCCGATGGACCAAGTGCATTTGGCGAGGGGGGGTTCAGGGTCTCTAATGGGCACATGTGTGCGCCCAGACTTTTTATGTCGTACGCGCAGTAAATTACACTTTGATTAATTGCTACCGGCATGCCGGGCGTTTGTTGCATCCTTTGGCAGCCGGAGATGATGGGGCCGGTAGGGTGATCAACTTTGAATTAGGAGGTAAAACTGTGGAACTATTTTTCATTGGGTATAAATATATAAAAAAACAAAACTTGTGTCAGGTGAAATCCGATATCTCTTCGGTTAATCATAGAAAAAGCTTCCCTGAATCCGATGCAATCGAGACAATTTGATTTCATGTCAACGCGGCCTTAGCTGAATTAGGTAAACATTTTAACATAAAAAATATCGAACAATTTGAATAAAAACATGCGTCTTCCTAAAATTTTATGATCCGTCTACAAATGCATAAGAATATTGTCAAGTTCGGGGGACATTTTTTGTAGGTTTATTAAAATAAATATTAATAGTGGGTAATTCTCCGCCAACTCACACAGCAATTGCCCCAACCCCTCTTCGACTTGAGTGAAACTTTGTCCCTGATCACGAATCCGAGGTCCGTTTTTTGATATCACGTGACGAAGGGGCGGTACGACCCCTTCCATTTTTGAACATGCGAAAAAAGAGGTGTTTTTCAACAATTTGCAGCCTGAAACGGTGAGGGGATAGAAATTTGGTGTCGAAATTAAAGTCCCATGTAAAATTAGACGCCCGATTTGACGGCGTACTCAGAATTCCGAAAAAACGTATCTTCATCGAAAAAAACACTAAAAAAGTTTTAAAAACTCTCCCATTTTCCGTTACTCGACTGTAAAAATTTTTGGAACATATCATTTTATGGGAAATTTAATGTTCTTTTCAAATCTACATTGACCCAGATGGGACATTTTTTCATTTAGAACAAAATTTTTAATTTAAAAATTTCGTGTTTTTTCTAACTTTGCAGGGTTGTTTTTTAGAGTGTAACAATGAGCATGAGAGACCACCCATGGTTGTCCTTCTCCGTTGCTGAACAGGACCGTTATATGCTATCAGCACAACCAATCATACGCTTCAACGATCTAGTGGTGTTTCCCTTATCAACAGCATGCATGAATGCGCCGAAAAGATAGAACACCAAGGTCGCTGAAACACGAATGTGTGCAAATAGGTAACAGTCATTGGCCACCAACGGCGCCCGCCATGTCAGTTTGTAGATCTCGAGGGAACGGGACGGGAATGTTAGTTAGCACAGGCTGCTACCAAGGGTGGGTTCTATACGATATCCACACCCCCGCGTGTGCCGGAAAACTACTTCTACTTGGGATTTTGTTAGTAGGGAAGGGTAATGGTCAGGATTCATCATAGAAGATGATGATGTGACCTAAATAATCGTATATTTTTATTAGTTTAAATATTATTCTCAAGGCAAGCAATAGGATGCTGCTGTTGAGACAATTCCCGTTTATTTGATATGGAGTTATATAAATGGTATATATCTTAGGCAGCCGGCTGTGGAAAGATAGAACCAATGTTATGTTTAATTATTTAGAAAAATATTAAACTCCGCGTAACACTGGTAACACGAGTTGATGCTAAATGATTTACGTATATGAATGATTTATCAGGCCATACTTAAAACATTAGGTGTAACAATGTTCTACAATGTTGTAGATCAGACAATTACAAAAAATATGATACACATACAAAACGGGTTTGCTTATAAACATCACGAGTTATCGCGATTTTACGAAAAAAAAGTTGTGAAAAAGTTGGTCGTCATCGATCGTGGCCGTTCATCGTCACCCGCGACAGACACGGACGACAAAACAAAACGAAACACAAAAAGTAACTTTTTCAAAACTTTTTTTCGTAGGGTCAAACATTGGATATTACGCCCATTTAAAATGTTAGTCTTGATTTAATTTTTTTCAAAATATTTTTTTCGAAAAGATCGGAAAATTTCACGAATGTTTCATGTATTAACATTGAAAATCGGACCATTAGTTGCTGAGATATCGACATTAGAAAATGGTGGGTTGTTTTGGTGGGACTTAAAAAAACTTCAATTTTCGTGTTTCTTTTTCTTAAAGCGGCTGTATCTCAGCAACCCGAGGTCCAATCTCCAATGTATCTTAGACAATTTTAAAGCAAATTTTCTGAACTTTTCAAAAAAAATATTTTTGGAAATGGTCGCTCATGGTCACTATTTTTAAAAATCGAAAAAATGCAAATATTTTGCTAAAATCAAACTTTCGGTGCCTTTATCAAAAAAATTGTAATGTACTTTTCGATTGCAAATTCAATTTTGCATTAAAAATTGATTTCAAATTTGTTTTTGCATGAAATTTGGATTTTTTCCAAAAATCACTATTTTTTCAAAAATTCATAACTTGGCGGCAGATTTTTTGACCATGTTTCTCTATGGCTCAAAAGTTGCGGATTTTAGTCCCCTAAAACATATCAAAAAATCTCGAAAATCAAAAAATACGTATTTTGGGAAATTGAGTTTTAGTGAAAAAAAAAGTTGATAAAAAAATCGGCAGATTTTTTTTTCCGTGTACATATTTTTTTCTCAATTGTCCTCAACAATACCTACAACTTTGCCGAAGACACCAAATTGATCAGAAAATTCACTCAAAAGTTACAGCTGTTTGAATATTTACATACCATTTTTGTATGGACAGCAGCCAAAATTGTATGGAGACTAGGGTGCCCAGAAAAAATGACCCCCAGCTCCACAAGCCGAAAACTGATCCCTAGGGTATTCTAAGCCTCTGTGCAAAATTTGAGCGAAATCGGTCAACATTAACCCATTGATACTCGGGCATGAAGTTTGTATGGGAAAAATCGTCAAAATGTATGGAGAAACGGCACAGTTTCGTAATTCTCCCTGTAGGTGGCGTTGCGAGTGTCCAAAATTTGCCAAACGTGAAATTCTTATGTGAAATTTAATGCCCAACAACTTTGTAGAAGAGTGCAAGACGATCCGAGTTAACCCCAAAAAGTTATTAGCATTTTAGTGAAGTGGTCTCCAACCGACATGGCCAAAGGGCCTAATCCGGTATTGCCACTAAGGAAAGCAAGCATAAAATTGTAATTTTGGGATATTTTTTGTCAAACAAAGAAAACAAAATCAACTAAGTATGAATTAGACTAAATCGATCCAGCTGAATCCGAATTTAAAGCATAATAGGCGGAATTTTCAAAGAGACGCAAGACATTCAAGATGGCGGCCAAGATGGCGGCTGTATAGAAAACCCTAAACACAAAGGGTATTATGTGACCTGCAAACGACTACTCAAATTTAACTAATCTTGGGGCTCTGTACACGATTAAGACCACTACAGACTTCCAAACAGACAAGGTTATTCAAACCAAGATGGCGGCCAAGATGGCGGCTGTATAGAAAACCCTAAACACAAAGGGTATTATGTGACCTGCAAACGACTACTCAAATTTAACTAATCTTGGGGCTCTGTACACGATTAAGACCACTACAGACTTCCAAACAGACAATGTTATTCAAACCAAGATGGCGGCCAAGATGGCGGCTGTATAGAAAATGCTAAACACAAAGGGTATTATGTGACCTGCAAACGACTACTCAAATTTAACTAATCTTGGGGCTCTGAACACGATTAAGACCACACACTTCCAAACAGACAAGGTTATCCCTGTACAACCCAACCCCGCCTTTAGACGGGCTTCGATTTAAAAAATCGCCAAAAATCCATTGTTCAACAAATTTTTGATCTTTAAAAAGCATTGGAAAGAAGAGCCCTTAAATTTTAAATACTGTGTGGGTTGGAAGTACTTGATTATTGTGAGTGACTTCGTCAATGTTTTTAAAAATGTATTTTTTAGGGGTCAGCTTTGGCTGTGTTTTGTACTAACATTTCCCAGACTTTAAGTAAAAAGAAGAATGCAGGATTTTTTCTAGTGCCCCAGACTATGCCTCTTAACATTTATTTACAATTTAAATGATTATGGTGCCATTACAAAGCAGAAAATGTTGAAAACATGCAAAAAATAAATAAAAAAAAGTTACTGTAAAAACATGAAAAAAAATAAATAGGCAAAATGTAATGATAGGAGGTGGTAGAAAAGGCGAAATACTACCTAAAACAAACATAAACTTAACAAAAAAATTAAATTAAAATACTTAAAACGAAACAAGAAAAAGATAAAACAAGAGAAGTGATGTTTTTCGTAAAACAAAAGTTGCTCAAAATGATAGAAAATTCTAATTTGGCTTCACAAATATTGATGAAATTATTTGAAATGAATTGTTTTTAGTTTTTTTTTACTAATTTGGTATTTTAATTTTTTAATGTTTTAGTATTTCAGTATTTAAGTATTTAAATATTTTAGTACACTCAATCCCCGGTGGTTGGTTACTTTTTCGATTGACACTTTTTTAGTTTTTACCCCGTTGGTTTGACAAAGTCGAACTAAAAAGTGACGAACGGTCACTTTTTTCACGGGACTCACACATACTATCAAACAAAATGGTAGTAATTGTAAGCACTGTGTGAAGAGCGTGACAAACTAAAAAGTGACCCCTTTCGTTTGACAACAGTTGGTTTCAAATCATCGGGATTTCAGTGTGTTATAGTATTTTAGTATTTTCGTATTTTAGTATTTTAGTATTTTAGTATTTTAGTATTTTAGTATTTTAGTATTTTAGTATTTTAGTATTTTAGTATTTTAGTATTTTAGTATTTTAGTATTTTAGTATTTTAGTATTTTAGTATTTTAGTATTTTAGTATTTTAGTATTTTAGTATTTTAGTATTTTAGTATTTTAGTATTTTAGTATTTTAGCATTTTAGTATTTTAGCATTTTAGCATTTTAGTATTTTAGCATTTTAGCATTTTAGCATTTTAGCATCTTTAGCATCTTAGTATTTTAGCATCTTAGCATTTTAGTATTTTAGTATTTTAGTATTTTAGTATTTTAGCATTTTAGCATTTTAGCATTTTAGTATTTTAGTATTTTAGTATTTTAGTATTTTAGTATTTTAGTATTTTAGTATTTTAGTATTTTAGTATTTTAGTATTTTAGTATTTTAGTATTTTAGTATTTTAGTATTTTAGTATTTTAGTATTTTAGTATTTTAGTATTTTAGTATTTAATTATCTATAGGATTTTCTATACAGCCGCCATCTTGGTTTGAATAACCTTGTCTGTTTGGAAGTCTGTAGTGGTCTTAATCGTGTTCAGAGCCCCAAGATTAGTTAAATTTGAGTAGTCGTTCGCAGGTCGCATAATACCCTTTGTGTTTAGGGTTTTCTATACAGCCGCCATCTTGGCCGCCATCTTGAATGTCTTGCGTCTCTTTGAAAATTCCGCCTATTATCCTTTAAATTCGGATTCAGCTGGATCGATTTATTCTAATTCATACTTTGTTGATTTTGTTTTCTTTGTTTGACAAAAAATATCCCAAGATTACAATTTTATGCTTGCTTTCCTTAGTGGCAATACCGGATTAGGCCCTTTGGCCATGTCGGTTGGAGACCACTTCACTAAAATGCTAATAACTTTTGGGGTTAACTCGGATCGTCTTGCACTCTTCTACAAAGTTGTTGGGCATTAAATTTCACATAAGAATTTCACGTTTGGCAAATTTTGGACACTCGCAACGCCACCTACAGGGAGAATTACGAAACTGTGCCGTTTCTCCATACATTTTGACGATTTTTCCCATACAAACTTCATGCCCGAGTATCAATGGGTTAATGTTGACCGATTTCGCTCAAATTTTGCACAGAGGCTTAGAATACCCTAGGGATCAGTTTTCGGCTTGTGGAGCGAGGTTTTGAAACATTTGCCCATATTCTGGGCACCCTAATGGAGACTTGTATGGGTGAACCAATGACACAAAATAGCTTATTTGGTCACAGGGAAGGCCCTCACAAAGTTTGAGCCATATCAAAAAATACAAATGAAATCCATTTCCGGTTTTGGTAGAGAATTGCTCACATTTCTGGTTCGCCTTCCCGTTGCTTCGGACGCCTATGAAATATTTCAGTGAAATTTTCCAAATTTTTGGTTAACTCATATTTTTATTTTATTTTTAAGTTTTGGAATTGACAATTCATCAAATATCACAGTTTTGACAATTTTTATGCAAACATATACCCAAATAATTGAAAAAAATAAGTTGAGGTGTTCGGCTTTCGAAGCGTCCGGGATTTCGAATCATGACGTTATCTTGTAAATGATTTGGATATGTTTTTCGGTCAGCTGATTCTATAACTCGTCTTTTATTGACTTTTATGACATTTAAATTCATAATGTTCGAAGTAGGACATTTGTCACTAATTTGGTTTTTATATTAAGCAGTCAATTATGTCAATTAAGCTTTACCCTCCATTTTTACCATTCTTCAAGGCATTTTTCCTGTTTTTTATGCATTTTTCTCATATGGTCACTTAAATAGTTTGTTGAGGAACAACTTTCAATGCGATCAAAGAAATATCTAAATTCATGCAGAACATTGTTAGTTGCGTTTAAGACAATAGCTTCCAATACCTGTACCAATCGCATCTGAATAGCCATTCAAAGTTGCACTCAATTTAGATGTCTTTGTATGCTTTATGGCACTTCTAAAACTATCAACGATTGTATTTAAAGACTTCCAAATATTTTTACTTTTTACTCCTCTCTCTTTGCCATATTCCGATTCCAGGTGATTTGCAAATACGTTATTCAGGCTTAGATAGTCCTTGGCCTCATCAATCTTTTTTTTTTTTTGGTGACTAAATCTGCCTTTTCATTTTCAGCATCAACTAACGCATCGATAAGCTTATGCAATTGATTTGATGTTGTGTGGAAGAAAGTGGTCAAATTATTTGTATTTAATGTAAAGAAATAATAGTTTGATGGATTGATTTTAATCGAAACAATCTGTTCTATTTTTGGTTCTAAAGCACTTAGTTCATTCTTAAAGTTTGCTCTAATAGCTGCATCAATAGTCCACAACACTGGATCAACAGCTGAAACTAGCTGTAGATACAATGTTGAAACGAAATAAAATTTAACAAAAAAAAAATGTTGCACTTCTATACCATCACTTTTAACACAAGAAGCAATACAAATTTGGCAGTCCACATCGCTTCGATACGACGTTTAAACCACACTAAACAGAATAATGCAGTCAAACGATTTTTAACCTATGTGGAAATGATTACTTGAAGTTTAAATAATTTGCTGAATGATTGTTAACTTCGACAACATCACACCGATTAATCCGTCATTTCGGTGTGACCTTGTTATTTTTTGCTAGTTTTGAAAATATGCGCAGTACCTTCAAACACGACACGACACGTTTTGTGAAAAAGTTACGTATTGTTTTGGAATTTGCAAAATAGTTCTAGCCGTCAAAATGCTTACCCGCCCTTTTCTCACATTGCTCCAGAGTTTAAAATTTTTATATTTTTTTTGAAAAATCCTGATAATAATCTACAACTTTACTAAAGACAACAAATCAATCAGAATTTTTTTTCAGTTTTTAAGTTTAGACAAAAAAAAATGCAAAAAGTTAAAATCACAAAAAATAGAAATTTAAGAGAAATTAATTTTTAATGAAGAATACAATTTATTAAAGATTTATCAATATGACCACCCTAAACCAAATTCAAGCGTTTCAAACACTTTAGAACGCATCGCATCTCCCTCGGCCATCCGCTGTCCACGTCCAAGTCTTGTTCAAAATTGAATTGGCGCGTTAGGCGCAGGAGAATCTTCAGAAAACGAAGATGAAGTAAGGACATCTCAACGGTCACTCCTTTTCGCTCTGGGCTGCACGCTCCACGTGATTCACCCTGCGACTCTCTTATGCTGCATGCACATGTAATTTTGCTTTATCTGCACTTTTTGTGTCCTCTCCTCTATGCTATGCTCGATTTATGTTTGAAAAATTGCGCCTAACCAGATAAGATGTATATTTGATGTCGCTGGCCGTGTCCTTCCTTCTGGCGAACGTGTCAGTAAAGCAATTTAGTTAAAATTTCATTTCCAAAATCACATATTACCGCGTAATGACCGGCATGTAATGTGCGTCATTTTGGGACGGACGGCGATTTTTCTTCATTCGGACGGGCAAGCGACGAACCTGCTTTCGCCCTCGGGGGGTGGCCCAGGAAGAAACTCACGCGCGGAGTGCATATTTAGGGGACCGTAAACGATTGGCTGCTCTGTATTCTCACTTTTGCGCCTTTTTATTTCCGTACCTGCCACGCCAAATTGACTTTTGATTAATAAGCTCGCGCGAATGTTGCGTAATTTGATGCATGTTTTTATGAGGCGAGCTTTTTCTTTTCTTATTTTCTTGTTTGAAAATTATACCGCCTCGGTTGGGCCGTTTGCAGCAGATAAGATAGAATGACTATTTTAGCAAACTCTACGGCTACGGCTCGATAAGGACGACAACGCGAATCGCGTTGAAATTTATCAGCATTCCATCAGAAATCATTACCGTTCGGCAAGATTGGTTACACCCATTTCCGCAACTTGAGGGGAACTTTATCCGTGAGTCAGTTTATGATAAAATGCAGAATGCAGATAGAAAATCAATTTGCAACCGTGTGATTGTGAAGGAAGGATGAGGCGTTTCGTAATAAAGGACTTGAAAGGATATTGAACTTTCTGAAAGTTTGTGATGTATTTTGAACTCAAGAAAAATAATGGAATTATTATTATTTTCAACAACAGTTCGATCTCAATTCACCGGAGTCCAAAATGTCACTTCGGAAAATCTTTCATAGATATATTTAGCCTCACTAAATTGCAATATGAGTAGCAAGTGGCAAATGCGCATTGCATGTTATAATTTGGTATCAAATTCCTTAACCTATAAGTTTTTCAATCAACATAATTGTCAATCAAAATAAAACCCATTCCATGAAAAATCTAAAAGAGTGTATGTATGATATTGATATTGGTAATTGTGAACAGGGAGTTTGAAGTATCGATAATTTAAAATAATGAAATCAATCATAATATATTGGTTATTTGTTAAAAAAAATAGGCATGGATGCCTTTTTTCATTGTTTTTAAATGTTTTCATTATTAATCAATCTATTTGACCTGCAACCTTAAAATTTGGCGGTGAATATCTTTACGCGATTTAACTCGTAGTAACCTCTGTTATCAAGCTGCAAAATAGATTTGTTTAAAAATATGTTTAATCTTATTCATTATACAGCAATTCCCCACGAAAACAGCATGATTCGAAAAAAAGTTCTCCGATCGGGCTCAAAATTTTCTGGGGGTTCCTTGGCCGAAATAATTAGGCCCGTAATTTTTTGTTTGGCCATTAGGGGGACTTACGCCGTGTTAGGGTGATCCGAAAAATGGCAATTTGCGTCGATTTTTGCAAAAACCCATTTAAAAAATATCATAAATCCGCACCATTTGAACCGATTTTAGCTGTCTTGAGCGCAAACTATTTTGAAGGTCTCGGGACTAATGAGCCTATGTCTGAAAATATTTTTATAAGATTCCTAGGAAAATTTTACAAAACATATAAAAAAAGTGTTGAAGTTATGTTATCAATATTTCGAGATACGATTTTTTTGAATATAAAAACTGGGTTTTTCGATGCGAATTCGCTGAAATTTTTAAGTTATCGCAGTTTTAGTGAAAAAGTCAATTTTTGCCATTTTCGACATTTTCCAGTATTTGCGCGCGGCGCGTAGAAAACCCAGTTTTTATTTTCAAAAAATCGTATCTCGGAATATTGAAAACATAACTTCACCATTTTTTGATATGTTATGTAAAATTTTCTGAGGAATCCGATAAAAATATTTTCAGACATAGGCTCTTTGGTCCCAAGACCTTCAAAAGAGCATTTTAAGTTTTCATTTGACCTTTTCAAATTTTAGGCTAGATATTTGAAACTATTGACTATTTTTCCTTAAAAACCTGTCTAATATCCTTAGGGAGCGGCCGTGGCTGTCTGGTTACGGTGTTCGCTTTGTAAGCGATTGGTTCTGGGTTCAATGCCCATCTGCTCCCAACGAGAAAGTTTAGAACACAGAAATTAGAAATGATGAATATGAACGAAAAATCAAAGTCACTCGAGGTGGGGTTCGATCCTCCGTCATTTGGATTGGTATGCAAAAATGCTAACCACTAGGCCATGACGACTTGGTGAGCGTGGACTGGAATTAAGAATACTGTTACAGAGAGCGAGTTGTGGCGCTATAACCACGGCAAATAGTGTCCAGGGCATTCGTGGAAATACAATGTCCCATCCCAGAGGGTCCCCGAGTACCAAACCTTCTTAGCATGGTGCTCCCAACGAATACAACCAAATCTCGGAGCGTATGGTGGTGTGTCCCCACGCTTCTTCCTCCCCTGTCAATTCAGAATTGTGTTGTTGTTCGAACACTCAGTGCTCAAACTCAACCCAATAGAGTTATCTACGTGCGCATGTATTGCGTGTACGTACACGAAAAAAAGTGAGGTTAAATTTTGTACCGACCAGCAAATCAAATGGTGTGCTAGTGTGCGTGAGAGCGGGCTTAGATAACTCTATTACGAGTCACCTCTGCGATATGGCTTTACGCAGTAGGCCTGGCAGCTTTAACGCTTGTGATGTTTCAATGCATTTCAATGCAATGGTACACTACAAATGTTAATAAATGACAAGAAGATTGCTAGGCGTCATCTAACCTAAGGCACTCTCCAGGATTCCTTCGAAAGATTAGATTTGAATAGATTAGATTAAAAACCTGTCTAATACCCTTTCGTTTGCGCTCAACGTCGCATGCTGCGAATCAAAACAATACCTACAATCACGTCTACAATCACGAATTATTTCCCATTTCCCACATTGTCGCGCCCCTTTCTTTCAGCCGTTTCCACAGGCCACCAGCTAGGTCTCATTGTGATTGTCCACGCGCCATACTAAAAAGTTTATTTTTTTATTTTTTGTAAAGACAATTGTCCACGAGGGGGAGGGTGAGATTTCCAAAAAAAGTGTCCACGTGGTTTGTGGATGGTCCCTTATGTTTCTACTCTTAATCAAAATAATGAGTGCTTCCATTTTTGAAGTATTTTTTGCGAATTTGATGTAAAGTTTTTGTTTTTACAAAAGTTGGCAATAGTTGGATTCAGTGCGGAGACGCGCTGTCTTGTTTTTGCATGCTCATTTTCATTTCTTTTGTGTCGCTGTTTGTGTGCTTGGGTGCTTGGTTATTATATATAGGTGAAGGGATTTTATTAAATGATCATTATATTGCATTATTATATTTAATTGATTATATAACCACACTATATTTTACACTTAACACATTATACAAAACACATATGAAACTGTAAACAGGAGCGTTTGGTACAGTATGTCCACGCATCCTTCCTCCCCTGTAGATTCTGTGAAATGTGCTCCGTTCACAGAATCTGTCTCTGCGGTTAATGCAACGCAGTAGGCCTGGCCGCTTTAATTTATGCAATACATCTTCGGGGTTACTCAAGTGTACTGCAATAATTAATATTGACAAGAAAGAACTTGGGGCGTAATCTAACCTCAAGTTCTTCCAGGATGCTTTCTTCGGACTGGCTGCGCTTGTGTTCGATTAGATTAGATTAGACAAAAGTTGGCAATAGTTGAATTTTTTTAAATTCATGTAGATTTTTTTTCGAGGGTTGATATTGACTTTTTTATAAAGAGTTTTTTTGTTTCATTTCATGCTTTAATAAGAAATGCCTTTTATTTGAGTTTCTAGATAAGTCACAAAATGGAAAGTGGGATCACGAATTATTTCCCTTTCCCACATTGTCGTGCCCCTTTCTTTCAGCCGTTGATCGCCCTAACATAATTTCAACAAAATTAAAAATAACTAAGGAAAACGGATTTGTTAAAACGACTAAAGAGCGAGTCCACGAGCAAAGCATACCCATCTCGCATCGAGCCTGAAAATTCCAGGGGTTGTTTGTACATATGAAACTGGTCAAAATATGAGCACTCTAGGTCAACGAGAAGTGGGGAAAATCGGGACACTATGTTTTATGGTTAAAAATGTCCAAAATCTTAAAATGGCTGTAACTTTCAATTTAATTTCAAAATTCAAAATGTATCTTGAGATGAAACCGTTGATCATTTTCGATCAATTGCTCTGTATTGAATTCAATTTAGCGTGAAGACTTCCATCATTGCCATGATTTTTTGTTCAAAGATATAAATTTTGCGTCGCAATCAATATTTTGACAAAATTCCTTCTACAAGTTGTTTAGAATAGTGTCCTACGCATGCTGATTTGGTAACGATTATCACATTCCTTGCAAAATTAAGGAAATCGTCATTAATCAATGATTGCCAACTAGGACCTCCATGATTGTACCACAAAATCATATAAATTTTGAAACACATTTGATTAAGACCAAAAATTCTTTCATTGGCTTCAAGATGGCAACAACCGGCACATGTTGATTCATTTTCTAATCTAATCTAATCTAAGCGAACACAAGCGCAGCCAGTCCGAAGAAAGCATCCTGGAAGAACTTGTGGTAAGATTACGCCTCAAGTCCTTTCTTGTCAATATTAATGATTACAGTACATCCGAGTTACCCCGAAAATGTATAGCAAAAATTAAAGCGGCCAGGCCTCTGCCTCTGCGGTTAATGCAACGGCACATGCTGATTCATTTTGGTGCAGAAATTTGTTATATTGAATTCAATACAGAGAACTTTAGAGCGATGATCAGTTTTCTTCGAAAATTATCAACGGCTTCACCTTAACGAATTTCATATTCGTATTCCTGAGACAATTTCACTATAGAAACATGCATAAAAATGTTTATTTTCATTCATTTTAACCCTTGGTGCTATATTTTCACTAAAATGTCAATAACTCCTTTTAGGTTTAACCAATTGGGATGCTTTGGCCTACATTTTGATACATTTTGAATTTTGAAATTACATTGAATTTTGCCTAAGTTACAGCCTTTTAAAGATTTTTGACGTTTTTCAGCCATAAAACGTTGTGTCTCACTTCTCGTTGACCTAGAGTGTTCATATTTTGGCCAGTTACTAGTTTCATATGTACAAACAACCCCTGGAAATTTCAGCCAGATTGGTGAGGTCCAAACGACGTCCCATACAAAGGGGTATGCCCAGTTCGTGGACTCACTCTTAATAATACAAAATATCGGCATCGATTTTGCGTTCATTTCAAACAATATTTTATTTCAAAGCGAGTAATTTACAGGAATAAAAAAGGAGACTTCTTACGCTTAGGTAGTTTTTATACGATCGATTGTTCAAAGAAACGCTTCCACCGCAGCTGCTGCAGCAAAACCGACGCGCCGGATCAAAACAAGTGAGAGAAAAATAAACCGAAAATCACTCCGCCTTCGAAACCGCTTAGTTCTCCAAGAACGAAACAAAATCGGTCAGCTTCTGCAGCTGGTCTTCGGAGCTCACCACAATCGGTTTTTCCGCGGCAGGATGTTTCGGCATGATCAGTCGCGGCTGCGCCCCTGGCATAATTTCCCAGTTGAGCGTTCGGCACATCTCGTCGATCATGTCCGGCGTTTGGTTGGTCATTTCTGCAAACACGTTTTCGAAGATTGAGCTGTAAGCCCGGCCAATCAGGTTGACCGTTTCCGCCTGGATCTTCTCCTTCAGCTCAAACATCAGCTCCGACACGTGCTTGGACCAGTCGTGGTTGATGACTTTGTAGAAACCGGCCGTGTCGTTGTTCCACAGGCACTGGTAAACTTTGTACATCTGTTCCAGCTCGGCGTGGCCGTTTTTCGCACTCTGCGGAATCCTCTTCCACAGGAACCGGGCGTTGCAGCTGCAAACAAAAGAAATGAAGTCAATTGTCCTCAATGAGACCCACCACTCCACCACGCAGTAACTTACAGATCATTTTGGTAGAGATAGGCCGCAAACAGTTCCGAGTACAGCTGAATCGAGACAATCCCGTTCGGTGCCTGGTTCCGGAAGGAAGAACAAAGGACGAGTGATGTAATGAAAAAGCAGAGCCTCGCTATTAATAACCTAAAACACCGCAAACTTACCTCGAGTTCCTGCTTCTCGAGCAGAGCGGTCAACTGTCGAATCTTTTCCGAAAACATGTCGCTGGTGCTAGTGTTATTTGCTAAACTATTATCACTAAACTTGGAAATTCGCAAAAGTGCGACAATCCAGCGACCAGCAGCACCTCTTCCTGGTTTGTTTACGTTTGGGTTTCGCTCGCGACGCGGTGTTGATGCAATTTTTTGACACTTCTCCAGGGGGAACGAGCGGAAAAGAAACGCGGCGGCTGAGTTTTAACACTACAACACCGGTGGTTTGACATCAGACGAGCAACAAGCACAAAGTTATTGGATTTTCCATGGGAGAAATTTATTTTATTTTATCCAAAACAGTTTTTTTTAATTTAATTTATTTTTCAATATTTGAATTTCTGAATTTGATAGAGACTTTGCAGCAAAGCCTTGATTCGGGTAGTGGTTGCTTTTTCTACAAAGTATTTCTTATAGAAGAACAGTCATTTTTACCACTTGATTTGGAGCTCCTTTGAATTGATCTTTTAATATAAAAAAATGTGCTGGTTTTATTCTAGCTTTCAAACAGTTTTCTTTTAGAAGAAAAATAGTTTTTTGCAAGTTTTTTTGTATCAAACGTTTCTGCTTCAGTTTGGCCAACTTCGAGTCAAAGGTACGGTACGCTAGACATTTACCACCGGTCATGTCCGTAGACCCCAAGTTGAGCCGATTCCGGATGACGGGCGCTCCATCACTTTGCATCTTCTGGTTTCTCTTCTCGTCCAGCCTTGAAAAAATCCGTCATCGGAACTGTTATTGTACGTTCGTTTGAACAGCCAGTGCGGCACTGAGTGCCGCACTCGTCGGTGCCAGTTTTGGTTCAATCGAACGTCATCTGTCAGTGTGCTTGGAACTCGCATGAAACTGAAAAAATATCGAGTGCGGAACTAGAGTTTCAGTTCCAAGATGGCGGCGAAACTCGTGCGGAACTAACGCGAGTTTCTTTAAAGAAACACTTTGACAGCTCTGAGTGCGGCACTCAGTGTGGAACTAGCCATCAAACGAACGTACCATTAGTGTCAACGTGACTGTAGGGTTTTCATCCTTCAAAAAAATGTAAACAATATAAATATATTGACCGGGTAATAATAACCCGAAACAGACTATCCCTTACTGAAACGTGTACTTGGTTTTTGACAGCGCATGAAAAGACGCGCGTGTTTATGTTTACGCTGTGGACCGTGGAGAGTGAACGATTGGCGTGGAAAGATGAGTGTGATTGAATTGTGCTGGAACCGGTTGGCGGAATCCGGAGCAGGACACGACGGAAGCGGACATGAGGTCATTGGGTGGTTGGGAGGTTAATGATCGGCAACGATTGTGCTACGTCCGGAACGTCGTGTCTCAAGGAGTCCCGGTTGCGACTCTACAGCGACCTTCTTGGTCATCTTCTTCGGTAGCTTCTCCCATTAGGCTAGTATGCAGATCGGAAGGAAAGGGGTCAAGAAACAGCTTTACGAACAGCAGAACAAAGGAGAGGGAGCGATTTCTTGGGGCTATTCTTCACCCTCTCTGACTTGCTTGCGCTGCCGCTGCTGCCCATTTGATTTTTTTCTTGACCGGTTCCTTCCGAAGTGCGTATACCGCTATAACCAGCATCGTTAGGGCTAGTGATTTTTCGCGATTCCACGGAAGCCGCGTAATTGGCCGTGAAATTTGGGAAATACCGTGAAATGCCGCGAAATTTGAAATATTCAATTGATAAATCGCTGCTCAATGCATTTAAGCTTTATTTGTTTGATTCAAATATTTAAAAAGATTTTTACAAGCATTTTAAGTGCAGTTTACAAATAAAGAAGTATTTCATATCAGATCTACAATTATTTTTTGAAGATATTGTTCATTAGAATATTCAACAAAATGCAGATAGTTTCTTTATTCCACAAAATTAAAAAAGATTTTAAAAGAACATTAATCAACATTTCTTTAAAAGGAAACGCAAAAAATATCTGTTTTATTTTTAATTTTTTGTAAAATTTATTTTAATTGATCAACTATATTAAACAACAAGGAACAAATTGCATTTGAATATTTTAATACAGATTATGTGTTTTGAATCAAAACATAATACATATTGAAATCATATTTGTGAACCATTTTGCAATGTATTATATTTTGCCTCAATCATCAATAAATGTAAAAACAGCCTTTAATGTAGTTTTGCCTGAATTTCATTTAAAAAAAAAAACTAAATTTCCTATTGGATTTTTTTTTAAATTTAAAAAGAATTGTATAGCAGTTATTTCAATGCTTCTAGTTTTGATGAATTAGAGGTTTAGGACTTGCTTCGTTGTGGAGGCATTTAAGCAAATTAATTTTATAAAATTTCAAAAAAATTAAAACAGCTCAATCATACATTCTTGACTTTTTTTTATTAGGTCCTATAAACAAATTTTAACGTTGAGTGTATCCGAGAGTGTATCTCTTTTACACCTTATGTCAATGTTTATTGGAGTAACCGGGATACCCTCAATGTTTAAATTTGTTTGTAAGTCCTTATAAAAAAAATCTAGAATTCAACTGAAAGAAATTTTTCAAAATTTTCCAAGATTAATTCAATACTCCTTTTTTCAAATAAGACGGTTTCCACGCGAAATCGACCACTCAAAATCCGGACCATCTCCGATCTTAATAAAACTTGCTGGATCGTTTGTCCTACTCAAATCAACAACTCCTGTGCACTCAGTTTAGTAATTCACAATTGCATTTGACTTTTAGGAATTCGTTTAGTTTTAAATTATTGGTAATTACTTTTAAATTGAAAAAATCATATCTTTCGAAGCAGATGTTCAAAAAATCGATCGAAAGTGTGTTGTAACGAAAATCGTGCGCTCTTTTCAATGAAAATATTTCCAAAAGCCGAAACTTTCATTTTCGATCGAAAAACAGCCAAAAATCGAATTTTCTTCGAAAATCAGGCTGAATACACCCTTAGATTCAAATTTTGCCATTACCATTCAAAAGAGCGGACAATTTCCTACTTTTCTTCCATAGACACCAAGTTGGAGCGAAAGCGTTTTCGAGTGGTTTGTAAATAAAAACCTTTTTTCGTTTTTTTTAAATTTTTTCCAAAAAACTAAATTACATGTTTTATGGCAAATTTTGTAACAGATCCCATTTTAAACTTAAAATAAAGTTCTGCTTCCGTGTTTTTGAGTTTTTCCTTGACCTAGCAGTTTCAAATACATATAAAAGGAACGAAATAATTACTAAAGATAACCAAAAAGATGCACTTAAGGTAACTGCAAATTGTAAAATTCTGTGATATTTATTCCCTTTTCGTCCTTCTATTACTTAAATTATTCTCAGGATAACAAATAAAAAATCCTGTGTTGGATTTTAATTTTATTTTAATTGAAGGAAAAAAAAACACGTTGACAAATTATTGAACATCTTACAAAATTCAGCTAAGTGCTCGTGTCTGGCACGTCAGGGTGTGCTTTAAAATGACAATTATGGCGATTTTGCAAAAAAAAAACACATATTTCCAAAAACAACTTGACATTGTTTAAACCAACTTAAGTTATCCGGTTTGTACATGGAAAGTGACTAATTTGGCTTTCAAGGAAAAATACGCATGAGTTCAGTCTAAACGGCGTTTGACAATGATTATTAAAAAATACTCAAAATTGTCACGACAGGAATCACCCTAAGAGCCAAAAAATAGGAAAAAAAATATTTTGCAGGTATTAACAACACTGACGAGTGAGATAAACATTTTTCCATAATAAAAGTGGTTCAGGAAATTTTACCTTATGTGCACCTTTTTTGGTTATCTTTAGTAATTATTTCGTTCCATTTATATGTATTTGAAACTGGTACGTCAAGGAAAAACTCAAAAACACGGAAGCTTAACTTTATTTTAAGTTTAAAAATGGGATCTGTTATAAAATTTGCCATAAAACATGTTATTTAGTTTTTTGGAAAAAAAAATTTAAAAAAAAACGAAGAAAGGTTTTTATTTACAAACCACTCGAAAACGCTTTCGCTCCAACTTGGTGTCTATGGAAGAAAAGTAGGAAATTGTCCGCTCTTTCGAATGGTAATGGCAAAATTTGAATCTAAGGGTGTATTCAGCCTGATTTTCGAAGAAAATTCGATTTTTGGCTGTTTTTTGATCGAAAATGAAAGTTTCGGCTTTTGGAAATATTTTCATTGAAAAGAGCGAACGATTTTCGTTAAAACACACTTTCGATCGATTTTTTGAACATCTGCTTCGAAAGATATGATTTTTTCAATTTAAAAGTAATTACCAATAATTTAAAACTAAAAGAATTCCTAAAAGTCAAATGCCATTGTGAATTACTAAACTGAGTGCACAGGAGTTGTTGATTTGAGTAGGACAAACGATCCAGCAAGTTTTATTAAGATTGGAAATGGTCCGGTTCAAAATCGTATTTTTATGGTCGATTTCGCGTGGAAACCGCCATAAATCACTTGTGTCAGGGGGTTTTTAACGCGTTTTATTTTTTATATAAAACTACTGCTTACTTTTAAGACAGTTTTCTGTTAATAATTTTGCTAAAAGAATACAGTTTAACCAGTTTAACGTTTATTTTGAGCGGTTTTTAGAAAACCGTGAAATTTCTGTGAAATTTTAATGTTTTGTAAATGGCATGCCACGTAATTTTGATATTTTCGCCGTGAAAAATCACTAGCCCTGAGCATCGTCAACTTCATCGTCCTCTTTTTGATCCTGTCGTCGTTGGAGTTTCGTTCAAGTCGTTTGAAAACAGCACATCGCTTGCCAAAACTGCCGCCGACTGTCGAAACCAGCATTGGTGAGACCAAGGTAGAGACTTTCAAATCAAATGAGATTCTTTAGCGATATTTTAGCGATAAAAGTTTTTATTTGTGAAACAAGAAAAACGATGTAATCTACTGAAATTTAACTTTTTCCAAAAGGAAGTTACGTTGTCAATGTTACTTTTGGTGTGTTCCATCCAAGGGGTAGGACACAGAGTAACTGAGTGACTCAGTTTTACAAAATTACTCAATGTGGCTCAAAGTTACTCAGTCTTCCTCATGATTTTTTTCCGAGTTGCGGAATTGATGAATATGCAATATACATTGACAGGAGAGCGTGTTTACAAATAAATACATTAGAATCACACGTGCCACACTGATCGTTGCCGCCGGTACCGGTGAATTCAAGATTTCTAAAAAAACGGACAGACACGAGAGAATACTTTAGGAATCGCCTTCACCTTCGGTATCAAACAGCTGATCGTCGATGTCAACAAAATGGACTCGACCGAGCCAACGTACAACCAGGACATCAAGAAGAAAGTCTCGTCCTACATCAAGAAGATCGACAACATCCCGGTCGCCGTCACTATCGTGTCCATCTCCGGATGGCACGGATACAACATACTGGAACCGTCCACAAGGATTTTCTAGTTCAAGGGATGTCCATCACGCGCAAGAGGGCAAGACTGAAGACAAGTACAAGTTTGAGACTATGGATGGTCCCTAGTCCCTGCATCTGCCCCTAAAGGATGTCAACAAAATCGGTGGTACGGGAACGGAAACCGTCTACGCCCCGGTCAACCTGACCACTGATTGCAAGTACGTCGAAATGTGCCAAGAAGCCCTGCCGGAGGCCGTGCCCAGAAACAACGCCAAGAACTTGTTCTTCAAGGAACTGCGTCGTGGATACGTCGCCGATGATTTAAATATATCGCCGCCCATGCTGGATTGCCACAACACTCAAATTGCTTGCGAATTCAGCGAGATCAAGGAGAAGATCTTTCGTCGTTCCGACAAGTCGAGAGAGCTGTGGCCCGAATCGCTCGATAGATCTTGGCACCACGTGATGACTGGTATATCAGGACATGCTCTTGCAGCAGGAGGTTTGAGCGGCTCCAAAGGTGCAAGCACATCGAAACCGTAGTCATTAAGATCGAAACGAAAATCTCTAAGAAGATCGCTGTATCATCCGGTTTCATTCTGTCTAGGAGATGATAATCGTCGGGAGACTGGAGGGGGACATCTGAAGCAGTTGCTCCGATCTTTTCTTGTTATTACTAGAGACTAAATGATGTGTTTACATATTATGGTGTGTTTGCATTCTCTTATTTATTTAGAAAATTATACTTAGACCCTCTACAAAGCGACGACACGAATCTAAACGGTACCCTTCTGCACCTTGGCCTCGAATGCTTTCTTTTCACCCACGGGGGTGGCGACCTTCATGGTGGCGTGCTGCTTCGCGGCAACCTACGTTGCTCTGGCAGTTCCCTTCTTATTGTGGACAGCAGCTCCAGTGTCACCGGTGGCTTCTTTTTATCACTTTGCTATCTCCAGGATGCGTTTCTTCTCGCCCGACAGCGTGATTGGGCGTGCTTTCGCTTCACGCCGATTCCGCGGTCCTGCTTTTTGTTGGTCGGCTTCACCTGGAACTTTCCGACCGACGCCATCGACGCATTGGCGACGTTGGCAGCAGTCAGCAGCTCTGTAGCTGAAGCGGCATCCGGCCCCTGAAAGCCCGCTCGCGGAGCTTGGATCACTTTCGCGCGAGCAATGTTCCTCATCTTTCGATTCGCATTCTGAGGCATCTCTGCCACTCAATCCTTCTCCTATTCGGCCTTGAACCTTGTCACCTTGTCGTACCTTCTTGTCAGCAAGTTTCAAGCACGGGCTGCACCGACAATGGCTTCCTCTTCCCGTTCCGTTAGGAGTTCCAAGACGGCATTGATGAACAGTTGTGTATTTTCCCGGGTCGAATCCAGTTACTGTTCAAGGTAGGTACTACTCCACCGTTATTGGCTTGTTTTTCTCTCAATCTTTCTGCTTTTGCAAAACCTCTTGAACGATGTCCATTTTGCCACGTTTTGATCGAAATTATTGGGAACTAACGCCACCGGCGGCTTCCTTTTTGGCAGCGGTCTTCTGCGGGGCTGGCTTCTTGGTGGCGGCCGCAGTGTTCTTGACCTTGGCGGTAGCAATAGCAGCCAATTTTGGCGTAAGCCACTGTCGGAGCCTTTTTACCAGCAGCGGCAACGTTTCCGGTAGCAGCAGCATTTGTTCCCTTTATAACCGGTTTGGTATTTGGCTCTCCGGCCAAGAGAGCTGCTGAGGGAGGCAAGAAGGTTCCGGCCGGAAGCTTCTAAGCTGACTTCCTCTCAGTGGCGGCCGTGGACTTATCCTTTTATTCAATCGGAATCGGATTGTCATCTGAAAAAAATCAACTTTATATTACAATATATTCAACAAAGTTCTTTGGAGGTTTCTCTCCCCCCAAAATAACCTACCTCATGGCACGGAATCGACGCTGTTGGCCAGGAGTTTATTCCGTGGAGTTTATTTCTTGTGTCGTGGAACAATTTACGCTCCCGGTGCTTTTGTGTTTTGCAAAGTTGTCAGTGTTAGCGTTGAAATGTCATTGTCAAAATTTGTTACGTCGTTTGTGAAAATCATTTTGAAGATTGAGAAATTCTGAAAAACGTGCGTGGCTCAATGTTACTCAATTCTTTTCAAATTTTCTCAAAATCACTCTCTGTCCTACCCCTTGGTTCCATCAAACATTCTATCCCAGTCATGAAATATTCTAGCAAAGCTGGTTCTACCATAATCCTGCTAGAACGGTAGAACATTTCTGCTAGAATGCTGTAACAATATCCAGCTCTGTAAGAACTCTGCAAGAATCCTGCTAGAACGTGACTGGGATAGATTGATTTTTTAGTGAAATGATACGCAGGGCCAGTTCATGTGGAAAGTTTTGTTCAGGGTAATTGGGGTAGATTAAAAAAAATGTTTACCCAGATTATGTGCAATAACTCACTCAGATCTTTCTATATTTTTACAGAGATTGCTTGCCAGTAAATTAAACAAATTTGACCTCGGATTTTGTAGACAACAGTTCTGTGTATTTCCGATTTTGGACGATTTGTGTAACATTTTACTCATATCTGTGTTATCTAAATCTTGTGTGCATGAGCCGCTTCTTGCCGTTCCATTTTCCGTTACGTTTCACGGCGGCTGACATTCGCTCGATGCGTTTTCCACCCTGTTCGCACTTCATTCATAAATCCACCCCCAGCACACGCACACATGCAAAAACCGCGACCAAACAAGCCAAGAAGAAGACAACGGCGGCGGCTGTCATTAAAAATTTTCATTCTTCAAAAAAAAGTGCAAATCCGCGGTCGTGCATTTTCCGGGTGAAATTTATCGGTGAAAACGGTTCCGCCGCGGGCTGAAACTATCGCACCCGGTGGCATTGGTGCGCGGGGAAGTGAATTGGGGTAAAACTGGTCCGTTCCGGGTGCGGCTTGGGGCCGAAAATCGCGTCGAAAGATGTCAACAAAAGCAAGCGAAGAGGAGCCGCAGCACCACGACGAAAGTGACATCGCGGACGAGTTTATTGATGATGTTTGTGATGATGATGGCGGCTGCTGGGATGTTGGTTTGGCTGATTTTTTGGATTTTGCATTTCAGGATGGCGACAAGGCCGGATACTTCCCGGGGAAGACGATCACGCTGCAGATGCTGCTCGGAGCGAACGTGCTGCAGCCGGGAAAGGGCGCGATGAGCATTGAGTATTTGGTAAGTTTGGGTTTTTTTTTGGACCGGTATTACGCCCCCGCATTAGGATAATGTTTGGCACTTAGTAGCAGTCCAGTTCAGATAGATACAAGTAAAACTATAAGTGTTCTGAACAATAGTTAGTACCAAATACGATTCCTTGATGCTGATACTGTTACAGGCCAATCGAATAGTTATCTACAAAAGTCATCTGTAATGACGGAGTTGATTGAAAAGCTAATTTCTAGAGTTTATGTTTGCTTTTAAAATTAGCTCGTTTTTTTTTTTTGCATTACTGAATTCAGGGTAGCCACTCAAGTCGGGAAATCGGGAAAGTCGGGAATTCGCCAAAATCGGGAAAAAGTCGGGAATTTATAATGTTTTGTCAAAAATTCGGGAAACGTCGGGAGTTCTAGGCATACTTGTTTGAAAATTATTTTTCAATTCTTGAATAATTTTGTTTTTTTTTCCTGGAGATGGAGCCACACGTTGCCGTCGTTTCAGGGCTATTTGCAAAGATGGTTTCCGATGTTGATATATATCACACATTTATTTTATATTTATATACTTGTGTTGATAGAAATCACAGCTTTTATAATATGTAAAATTGCAAGATATTGATGATTTTTACTTCAATCTCAATATTCTTGTTCGTAAAATCTGTTAGGAACAGGTTTAAATCTGTTTGATAATGGGGAGGAATAGTTAGTTTTTTTTTGTAACTTTTTCTAGGTTGTTTAATACTAATAATTATTATTCCAGAGTCCAGTTATTTGTAAGCCAGTTTAGTAATGCTATCAGAATTTCTGATTTCAATTGATATGTGGTATAGTAACCATTCTGAATTGTCAAAAAATCCATAGAGTCTCGATCAATCAATAATAAAATGATATCGGACAAAATTCGTTAATCTGTTGAACTAACGGTTTTCGGATTATGGTTGTATCGACCATTGTTGCGAATCGGGGATCTACTGGAGTTTTGACGATCAAATAGAGCCTAACATGTCACGTATTGCTGCCATCAGATTGTGTTTGTTAGTCGCTTTTTTTTGGAATTTTTTTGGAATTTTTTTG
>NC_051862.1:164595743-164683243 GCF_015732765.1 Culex quinquefasciatus
GTCGGTGTGTTTTTCGTTTCTTTGGCGTGCGTGTGTGCGTGTGAAGGTGCGGCTGGCTTTGGCTGTCCCGATGACAGTTGAGCCAGTCAGATTTGCGATTCCTTTCCGTAGGGTCGTAGAATTTTCGCGTCCGCCGTCGGTGTGTTTTTCGTTTTTTGGCGTGCGTGTGTGCGTGTGAAGGTGCGGCTGGCTTTGGCTGTCTCGATGACAGTTGAGCCAGTCAGATTTGCGATTCCTTTCCGTAGGGTCGTAGAATTTTCGCGTCCGCCGTCGGTGTGTTTTTCGTTTCTTTGGCGTGCGTGTGTGCGTGTGAAGGTGCGGCTGGCTTTGGCTGTCCCGATGACAGTTGAGCCAGTCAGATTTGCGATTCCTTTCCGTAGGGTCGTAGAATTTTCGAGTCCGCCGTCGGTGTGTTTTTCGTTTTTTGGCGTGCGTGTGTGCGTGTGAAGGTGCGGCTGGCTTTGGCTGTCTCGATGACAGTTGAGCCAGTCGGATTTGCGATTCCTTTCCGTAGGGTCGTAGAATTTTCGAGTCCGCCGTCGGTGTGTTTTTCGTTTCTTTGGCGTGCGTGTGTGCGTGTGAAGGTGCGGCTGGCTTTGGCTGTCCCGATGACAGTTGAGCCAATCAGATTTGCGATTCCTTTCCGTAGGGTCGTAGAATTTTCGCGTCCGCCGTCGGTGTGTTTTTCGTTTTTTGGCGTGCGTGTGTGCGTGTGAAGGTGCGGCTGGCTTTGGCTGTCTCGATGACAGTTGAGCCAGTCAGATTTGCGATTCCTTTCCGTAGGGTCGTAGAATTTTCGCGTCCGCCGTCGGTGTGTTTTTCGTTTCTTTGGCGTGCGTGTGTGCGTGTGAAGGTGCGGCTGGCTTTGGCTGTCTCGATGACAGTTGAGCCAATCAGATTTGCGATTCCTTTCCGTAGGGTCGTAGAATTTTCGCGTCCGCCGTCGGTGTGTTTTTCGTTTCTTTGGCGTGCGTGTGTGCGTGTGAAGGTGCGGCTGGCTTTGGCTGTCTCGATGACAGTTGAGCCAGTCAGATTTGCGATTCCTTTCCGTAGGGTCGTAGAATTTTCGCGTCCGCCGTCGGTGTGTTTTTCGTTTTTTTTCGCGTGCGTGTGTGCGTGTGAAGGTGCGGCTGGATTTGGCTGTCCCGATGACAGCTAGCCAGTTTGATTTGACCCTATCAACACCCTATCATACCATTTCAGCTCGATACACATCGAAACTCGTCGTTCGCACCGTTAATCAGTACCTCACTAAACATCAATCATTTAAAACTCGTAAAATCATCTCAAGTTAAAAGTTACATTGTTTAATCCTTCATTCTTTAATTACAAATGATTTTTGTTCTATCTTTCCACAGCCGGCTGTCTAAGACTAGACCATTTCATTTAAAATTTAACAACCGATAAACGGGAAACGTCTCATCCGCAGCAGCCGATTGTTTGCCTTGAGAATAACATATAATACCTTTCAACAAACACTATGATTTTGGGTCGCATCATCATCTTCTATGATGAATCCTGACCAAACACCCTATCCTACTAACAAGTTTTCAGGTTCCTGGCGCTCGTGGGGTGTAAGCACAGAGTAAATCAGCTGCCCTAGTAGCAACCTGCGCTAACTAACATTCCCGTCCCTTAAAATCGAGGTCTACAAACTGACATGGCGGGCGCCGTTGGTGGCCAATGACTGTTACCTATTCGCAACTGATCTAGCTTTAGCAATCATGGTGTTTTATCTTTTCAGCGCATTCATACATGCTGTTGATAAGGAAACACCACTAGATCGTCGAAGCCTATAATCAGTAGTGCTGAAAGGATATTACGGTTCTGTTCAGCAACGGAGGGGCAACCATGGGTGATCTCTCATGCTCATGCTCATGCTCATGCTCATGTTTTTGTTTTTGTTTTTGTTTTTGTTTTTGTTTTTTTGTTTTTTGTTTTTTGTTTTTGTTTTTGTTTTTTGTTTTTTTGTTTTTGTTTTTTGTTTTTTTTTGTTTTTGTTTTTTGTTTTTTGTTTTTGTTTTTTGTTTTTGTTTTTTGTTTTTGTTTTTGTTTTTGTTTTTTGTTTTTTGTTTTGTTTTTGTTTTTTTGTTTGTTGTTTGTTTGTTGTTTGTTGTTTGTTGTTTGTTGTTTGTTATTTGTTGTTTGTTGTTTGTTGTTTGTTATTTGTTGTTTGTTGAGCAATTCTCTACGAAATCGGTCTTTTTTCTTCAATTTTAATTTTTGTATTTTTTAATCCGGCTGAAACTTTTTTGGTGCCTTTGGTATGCCCAAAGAAGCCATTTTGCATCATTAGTTTGTCCATATAATTTTCCATACAAATTCGGCAGCTGTCCATACAAAAATGATGTATGAAAATTCAAAATCTGTATCTTTTGAAGGAATTTTTGATCGATTTGGTGTCTTCGGCAAAGTTGTAGGTATGGATACGGACTACACTGGAAAAAAATAATACACGGTAAAAAAATTTGGTGATTTTTTTATTTAACTTTTTATCACTAAAACTTGATTTACAAAAAAACACTATTTTTAATTTTTTTTATTTTTTGATATGTTTTAGAAGACATAAAATGCCAACTTTTCAGAAATTTCCAGGTTGTGCAAAAAATCACTGACCGAGTTATGAATTTTTTAATCAATACTGATTTTTTCAAAAAATCGAAATTTTGGTCGTAAAAATTTTTCAACTTCATTTTTCGATGTAAAATCAAATTTGCAATCAAAAAGTACTTTACTAAAATTTTGATAAAGTGCACCGTTTTCAAGTTATAGCCATATTTAAGTGACTTTTTTGAAAATAGTCGCAGTTTTTCATTTTTTTAAATTAGTGCACATGTTTGCCCAGTTTTGAAAAAAATATTTTTGAAAAGCTGAGAAAATTCTCTATATTTTGCTTATTCGGACTATGTTGATACGACCTTTAGTTGCTGAGATATTGCAATGCAAAGGTTTAAAAACATGAAAATTGATGTTTTCTAAGTTTCACCCAAACAACCCACCATTTTCTATCGTCAATATCTCAGCAACTAATGGTCCGATTTTCAATGTTAATATATGAAACAATTGTGAAATTTTCCGATCTTTTCGAAAAAAATATTTTTTGGAATTTTCAAATCAAGACAAACATTTTAAAAGGGCGTAATATTGAATGTTGGGACCTTGCCCCCATGGAAAGCATGGGACGGTCGGAGGGCTTGTAATGCACTTTACCAATACGGAAAGAGCAGGGGAGCATTTGTTCCCATACTAGCGCCAGTCAAAGATGTTACACATTGATCTTTGCCGAGTGGTGTCTGGAAATATTAATAGTTCTTTATTAGTTATTTGAAGAATATTTACAGTGCCACAGTTTTGAAGAATAAATCCAGACGGAACCGAATGATCGAATGCTGCCTGACGTCGGAAAATTCGGAGCAACTGGAGCGTACCTAGCGGCCGGGTTGTAATGGAATTCCGATTTCGATATGATGAAACCCACCGCGGAGCTGGTCAAAGGACGACCAGGACAAACTCGTGGCCAATTGCGACTTATACTGGCGAAGGTGATCGAGGACATCTGACGGCGGTTGCGGAGTCGTCCTCTTTAAAGCTAAGTACTCATGCATGATAATCGTATTACAGGCCTGCTTTTTCTGGTCATGTTGAATACGATTAACTGCAACACTAACCACTTTAATTTTCAGCAAAATTGACAAGACTTTTGACGAACGTGACAGGACAGGGGACTGCAAGACTGTAAAACATTTTATATAAGTCCTTTTTATGTGGGAAAATTTTGCCCGAGGTGTGTTTCTTTGCTTCTTTTAAATAATGACCTTTGCTAATTGAGTTTAAACCTCAACATATGAATTCATTTTAATAATTTTGCTTTTGTTGGAACAGTTAAGGGTCACGTAGTAAAAGTCCGTTGGTGCGTGGATAGTGTACCCCGTTTGCTCGAGTTCCTTGGGGCCAGTTCTGTAGGTTTTAACAGTCTCGACAGTTCAAACCTACAGCACTGATTTTGGGAAGCTTGTGCAAATGGGGTTTTTAATGAACATTGGGGGCGGCGATTGAGCACGAAGTTTCGATTTAGCTTATTTACATCACTACACGATTACATACTCTCACAAACACAATCTCATTTTAACCTACCCAATCATGTCCTCAATCCCCGCTCCCATGGAGTGCGGCGATCCGCATGTGATTGACGACCATTACCATTCCTTTACACAACCGGACTTGGACTGACTTGATCCTGGCTATCCCACCTCGATCCGCAAAAAAAAAAAAATTATTATCAGACGGACCTTTCTGGAAAAATCCGAGAAATAAAATATTTTATCACTCAATTTCAATGAGCACTTGTTCCCAAAATTCCTCATAAACTCCCCAACTTACTACCGTGATGCCAAAGGATCAAACTGCACTCCTTGGCTCTGAGCGGGAGTGCTGACGCAGCTCCTGGCAATTGCAGCCCCACAAGCTCGTAATACCCATAACAATAATAATAATTGTACCAACGACAGTTCCAGAAACGAGCGAGATTGTCGCAGAGTTCTGGGGCTGGCATTATAACACTATGGGTGCGGTGGGTGTCGCAGCTCTTCAGCTGAGTTATGTCTTCTTTTGCTCAGCCAAGTGGGTGCAATAGCTTCTTAAGGAGAAGGGAGCTTGGAGTGCAGTTTCAATTTCAGAGCAGAACTGCTGCAATGTAGCAGTAGCTCCCTTAGCCGGGCTAGCTGTATCAAATTTATTGGAACAAATGATCTCTGGTTACCACATTGCACTGCGTGCTGCTACGTTGAACGAGCTGTTCACGACGAGCAGAGGACTTCCGCTGCGAAATTCGATATCCAGTCTGAGCTTCCTTTCTTGGATTTTTATTGGAGCTTTGGAGAGGGAGCTTTTCCAGGATTTGTGCGTTTAACGCTATGGGACGTTTAAAAAAATCAGACAAATTTCAATTTTCAATTTCCCCTCCCCAGAATTGCGGTCAACCCGCGTCGCCCGATACCCTGCTGACGACTCTGTTCACCCCGCTGACACTGCTGCCCCGCGTGGGCTCCAGCATGGGAGGCGGTGGGGGAGGGAACCTCTTTGGACCGCGCTCCCACACACCGGATCTGGCACTGCCCTTCGACGAGTGTCACGGCGAGGACGTCCAGCTGCGGCGGCATCACTACTCGACCCGCTTCCGACCGATGACGGCCGACGGAAGAAACCGGAAGGGGTTCAGCGATGGACTGGTGGCGGTAAAAAAGTGAGAGATTTTGTTGTTCTGCCTTTCTGCTTTTTTGTGTTCTTCTGCCTCTCTGCCCATCTACCATTCTAATTTTTGATCTGCTTTTCTGCCTGGCTTCCTTTTAGCTTCTGTTTTTTTTGCCATTTAACCTATCCGCCTTTATGATTTTTTGTCTTTTTTTTAATTATCTGCCTTTTTAGTTTTCTAACATTCTGCCATCATGGTTTTCTGCATTTATGTATTTACTGTATTGTACTTTTATGGTTTTCTAAATTTCTACATTTTTTATCTATGCTACTAACAAACTGCCTCTTGATTTTTGTCTCTGAGTCTGTCTGCTTTTCTGCCCTTTTTGTTTTAGCTTTCTTTCTGTTATACAGGCATTCCGCTTTTTGTTTGATTTTCTTTCTACCTTTCTTTTTTTCTGCCTTTCTAATTTTTTGCCTTTCTTTCTTCCTATCGTTCCAATCGTTTTCTTTTTTGCATTTCCGTTTAGGTGTTTGTCTTCCTGCCTATAGGCGCCAGTCTGCATTTCTATATTTCTGTCATTAAGTTTTGCCATTATACTTTGAACTTTTTTTCTGCCTTTCAATTTTAGATTTTCTGTTTTCGTGGCTTTCTGTTTTCTTTTCTAGGCTTTTTAGTCTTTTGTTTCTCTCTGCTTTTCTGCATTTCTGCGTTCTGCCTTCTGCCTCTTTTTGCCAATTGTTTTCAGCCATTCTAACCCACTCCTTTTTGTATTTGCCTTTCTGCCTTTTAAGCCTTTTTTAATTTTTTTATCTGCATTTTTCTTTTTCTTCTTTTTTTTATTTTTTCCTTATCTACCTATTTTTGTTTGTTCTGCTACTTTTCTGCTTTCTGACAGTTGCATTTCAGCTTGGGATTATGCCTGTTGTGCCTTTCTTTTTGTCTTTCCGACTTTCTGAAGGTGAAAAGTATAATGACAGAAAAATAGCAACAAATGGCAGAAAGACTGTTAAATAAAAATGCAGAACGTCAGAAAGGCAATGAAACATAAAGGTTAGAAATTTTAAATTTCTACCTTTTTTCCCTTTCATTTTTCCATCCTTGCTCATTTTTCTTTCGTTTTGTCTCACTGTCATATGATTTTGAATAAAAAAACTGTCTTTTTGCCCATTCCTTGTCTTGTCTTCAAGTCTTTTTTCTGCCAAGCTGAATTTCTATATTTCTGCAGAATTGCATAATTTTCTTTTTGTGTTCTGCCCTTTTGCCTATCTGTAAATTATATTCAGCCTTTTTAGATCTATTGCATTACAGTTTAATTTATTTATGTTTCTTTAATTTTTTAACCTTTTTGTCTATGTATACTTATATTGTTCTGCTTTTTGGTTAACTGCCTTCTGCCTTTTTGTTACACTTCTTCTGTTTTTCTGCCGTCTTATCTTCTTTTGGTTTCTTTTTACTCTAGCTTTGTTCGTTTTATTTGTCGCTATTCATTTTCTGTCAGAAAGGAAGAGAGATATGAAGGCAAAACGACAAAAAAGACAAAAAAGACAAAAAAGACAAAAAAGACAAAAAAGACAAAAAAGACAAAAAAGACAAAAAAGACAAAAAAGACAAAAAAGACAAAAAAGACAAAAAAGACAAAAAAGACAAAAAAGACAAAAAAGACAAAAAGACAAAAAGACAAAAAGACAAAAAGACAAAAAGACAAAAAGACAAAAAGACAAAAAGACAAAAAAAAAAAAAGACAAAAAGACAAAAAGACAAAAACATTTCATATAATTTTCTTTTTTAGCAACAGTGTTTTCCGAACGCAATCCCTTCAACCAGTACGTGACCAGGAGGGTCCTGCCAGCATCGATGAACGATTGCTACCTGCGGTACCGAACTTGTCTCCAATTTCCTCCACCGTTGGATCGATTCAGCAGCAACGTCATCAGAATGCTGCCGACTGCCAAAGGTTCATCAAGATTATTGTTTACCATCAATTTGTACTCCCCAGAAGTTGATCCCACTTTTGCTGCCGCTTGGGTTGTTCAAACTGGAAGGGTGGCTAGCAAACTTAAAAAAAATAAAGTAAAACTTAATATTTCATATAATTTATTTAGAAAATGTTTCCAACAGATTCCGCTTCACCGACCCCTGCGGCGACTGGCGAAAGCTCAGTTTTCGGCAAATCTTCACCCGGTTAAGCTCGCGCCGCCATCGCCGGATGAGACGGCACTCGAATCCGGCCACTTTGGCGGGCATCGGCCCGACATCCGGAGAGTTCTTCAGTAAGGGCGATTCCGTGAAGTTTGTATTGGTGGTCCAGAATTTGGGTCATACTCGCGGGGGGGAAGGGGGCGGAAGAAGGGACTAATTGGGTGCTAATTTCTTGCAGAAGCACTGCGACACTTTCGGAGGAGGAAAGTTGTCGCCGGTCGCAGGCGGATCTGGGTCGGTTGCAGCAGCGCTGTGGTGGTGGCAGTGGGCGGAGGAACCCACTACTGCGGAGGCTTTGGTCCAGCATCTCGCGGTACAGTGAGGAGGCGGAGGAGGAGGTTGTGGGAGGTACGATTTGAAGAAGGGTCAGGGTAGACTGTTTGTTTACATTTTGGCTTGAGCAAGATTTGGACATAATAAAAAAAGAGATCCAAAGTCATTCTCAATGGCAATTGTTGTTGCCAAAACGATTACCAATTATTTCTATTACTACTGTCCAGATAAATTCACGTTACCGGTAACCGTTTCTCCTTCCAGACCACCCCGCCGAGGACGGCTCAAACCGGCTAGTCAGCAACGCCACCGAGGAACGCAAATATGGCACAATTCCAGCCCGCATGTACTGGCTGTACCTGCAGTCCAGCGGGCTCCGCATGGTGGCGACATTCTTCGTCAGTGCCCTGGCCCAGCAAGGTCTCCGGGTTTATACGGACTTTTGGCTGCAAGGCTGGACCGACCGGAATCAGTACGAAAAGGGTGAAACTCTAGACGATTCGGGAGATGTAAGAGAGTTTTCATCTCTTTATAAAATCGAAAATCACATTTGACAAATCTCTGCTTCATCAAAGGTTCAGTACCACTTTCGAGTGTACGCCCTCCTGTCAGGGCTTTGCATCGTCCTCGCGGCCGTCTCCTTCCCGGCCGGCCAACGAGCCGGCAGCAACGCCCGGCGCCGACTTCACCGCCAGCTGATCAGTTCCGTACTGAGAAATTCAATCCACTTCTTCCAAACCGTGCCCCTGGGTCGACTCATGAACCGGCTCAGCATCGACATTGCCGTGGTGGACAAGGTCGGTAAACCGAACCGGAAGAATCCCTTTTTTAGGGTCTTGAACTGTTCTCTGTTTCTGCAGAAAATTGCCGCCACAAGTCAGAAGCTGGTCCAGTTTGTGCTGCTGTGTCTCTGTGCCGTGCTCATCAACAGTTTCGTAACGCCGTACTTTATCCTGCTGACGGTGCCCATCTGTGCCGTTTACTGGGTGGTGCAGAAATTTTACCGGTGCTCGTCCAGGTGAGGATTGCTTTTTGGGCTGGGATTAGGTCATGTTATGCAAGAACGAGATTTTATGAGTTTGAAAAGTTGTTTATTGAAATGCACAAAAAAAGAATAACTATCATGAGAAAAATCTTCAAATCCACTCAACTCAAGTTACACTGCTCTTCGGTTTACTGGGCAAGATCCCAAACAAAAACATCAAACAACTTTTCAGCAAAAACACCTTGCATGTAGCTACAAAAGCAGACATGTGTCAGATCCTCCAGTACACTTCTTCCTTCTCAGAAGTGGGGCAAGTTGTGTGCGAGTTGTTGCAATCACAAGCTGTCATGCATAAATAATAACGACCAAAATGTAACTTCGAAGTGTATCTTTCTTCGAGGGGGAGAAGGTTGGGACAACCTCCCGGGAACAGGAATCCGAAACCATGTCCAGAAAGGTACTTTGATAACGTGTTCACCCAAAAAGCTCCACTCGTAATCGTCATCAACTTCGTAATGAAGTTTATGAATTGTGGAAGATTAAGGTACGGTTACCTAAGTTTGACCTGTGATGCTAATAACAAATTAAATTGCAGTACTTTTATCTAAATCAGTACGAAAAAAGGTACATCAACCCTTTACCTCATTTGAATTCTCTCTCAAATCTCGAACACATCCAGAACCAGTTGCGAAACAGATAAAACCAGATGAAAGTTGTCCTGGCATCCCGGTTTATTGGACCACATCTTTTGATTGAATATTATATTGCAACATTTGCACATTTCTCGACACACACACACCCACACCAAACTGTGCTGACTGCGTCGAAATTAGTATGACCAAGTTGTGTGCAAGATTTGGCAGATGTATTGATAAAGTACATTTCGTGGACTTTTTGCGCCCAAAGTTGCACCTTCTTCAATCAGACACACACACAGCAAGAGATGAGGAAGATAGCTTTTTCTTCCGAAACGGGACACATCCGGGTGGAATTAAACATGTGCTTCTGCAGATTTGCTAATGGAAAGAAGGCAACTTGATTGGGAGGCAAGGGTGGTGTGTGCTTGTGTAAGGCAGGCAATAAAAGCTTCCGGAAAGTTTATTTATTGAGTTATTGGGTTGTACCTGGGGAAGTTCGGGAGCCAAACTTGAGTGTTGCATAAACTGGAAATGTTTTACTTGTAACTGGACTTGGTCTGTTACAAGGAATAGGATTCATTTTGATAAAAAATAAAATCCTTTAAAAACAAAATACATTCTAAAGTTACACACGGATATAAATATAAATGACGCTTTTATGAATGAATGATTGGTTATTTGATATATTTGGAGTAAAGACCGGCTCTTTTGTAAAATAAAAAAAAAAACAATGATTATAACGATTATAATCGTAAATATGATAAAAATCATTTTTATTATGATGCAATAATTGCAATGTGCTTTAAATGCGTTTTCTTACCTTTAAATCCAAGAATATTGACCAAATGTGGTCTGCAAGCCATTGAACGGGAGAGGAGTTTTTTCATAAATCTGCTCCTTTCGTTGTCCCGTCACGAAAAGAAATGGCTGGCAAAAACTCAAATTTCAACCAATTCTTTCAGTTCAAGGAGCAGTCTGCGATCAGCAGAGAAGCGAGTCAGACGTGCGTCCTCACAAACCAAAAAGTGCTAAAAGTGCAAAAATGCCTCACGGCAAGAAAGAGGCGGTCCTCACCAGCAGGATCGGCAGATTTGAAGAAGCTAAAGAATGCCGAAGCGCTACCTGCCAGGCAGCCAGGCAGTTTGAGCAAGGACGCTCAAAATTCGTCTGGAAACCAGTTCTCTACCCACCCTGTGGACGTGAGCGAGAAGGAAGAATTTGAACGACGGGAAAAGTTGCCACCCATTTTTGTGAAAACATCGTCATCGGATTCGGTGCGAAAGTGGCTGACCGGGTTTATCAAATCTGGTGCTTTACGAGCTTCCATTCGCTTGTGTGCTGATGGACTCAAAATTCTGCTACCTACCAGAAAGGATTACAACTACGTTCGGGATTTCCTGAACAACACAAACATTGAATACTACAGCCATGACGATCCAGGTAAACGCCCCATGAAACAGGTCCTCCGAGGCCTGTATGACATGGATGTGAGTGTGCTGAAAGAAGAGCTCAAAACTCTTAAGTTGAATGTGATCGAAGTCTTCAAGATGACGAGACACAACAAGGACATCAAGTATCGTGATCAGCTGTACCTGGTTCATCTCGAGAAAGGATCGACAACGCCGTCTGAGCTGAAAGCAGTTCGGGCAATTTTCAACATCATCGTGACTTGGGAACGTTATCGTCCAGTGCACCGTGACGTGACGCAATGTTCGAACTGTTTGCAGTTTGGGCATGGTGGAAGAAACTGTTTCATCAAGAGTCGTTGTGCAACCTGCGGAGGTGAGCACAATACTCAAGCTTGCGAATCAATCAACGAGAACATTGAAGCCAAATGCTTCAATTGCGGCGGCGACCATTCTACCAAGAATCGAAGCTGCCCAAAACGTACTGAGTTTGTAAAAATTCGGCAGCAAGCGACGACGAGGCACCAACCAAATCGTCGCAAAACACATCCAGCTTTCACGGACGTGGATTTTCCTGTTTGGCGTCGCCAGTAGCAGGATCTGGTCGAGTGGTTCCAAATCTACAGCCATTACCGTTGAATCAGCAACAAAAAGTTGCAGAGAATACAACACCTCCTGGCTTCAGTCAGCATCCGAGGGAAAACCAACCAGCATCAACGGATGAAGGCAGCAGTGACCTGTTTTCACCACAAGAACTTCTGAACATTTTCATCGAGATGACAACAGCACTGCGTGGGTGCAAAACTCGTGCGGAACAAGTAAGAACGCTTGGAGGATTATCTTAAAATACAGTTCGTAGTTTACTCGTTCTAATGATTTTGAATATTTCAATGAATTTGCTTTTTTTAGTTTTAAGTTAGGATTAGTTGTTAAAGTGATTTTTTTTCTTTTTTACCCAAATGTATTCAATTCAATGCAAAAATGTAAAACAATTTGAAGTAAATAAATGAATGTGAACAGTTAATAAGAAAACGAAAAATATAACAAAGATGAAGAGCATGTAGGCATACCACTTAGAATGTAAATGAAATGTAATTATTATAAGAAAGTTCAATAAAGACATATTTAATTCGAAAAAAAAATCAGTTCAAGGAGCAAAAGATTCGTTTTTTAATTTGTGATAATGTGTAGGAGAGCAAAAGTTTAAAAAATCAAACTGGCAAAACTGTAGCGATTTTTGTAGTGTTCCTTTTAAAGTCCAGTTTTACGATGTTGTCCCGTCACGCTACATTTTTATTTCAGGAGTAGCACAGGTACTATATGATTAATTCTGCATGATATTTCTTTTTAGGAAAATCAATTTTCTTTCCAAATATGTTATAACATTGGGGGGTTTCTTCTTTTATTTTGCCACTACAGCCAAAACGCTGAAAAAAACTTGGATTTTTTTTGAAAAGGAGCTGAAGTATCGGTCATGTACGTCTTCTCAAATAAATTTAAAAAAGCTTTAAAAAATTGTTCCTATGAAAATTAGTATCTTTGATAGTTACTGAACACCAATTTCTCATTACTGAATTCAGTCAAATTTACTGAAATCTGCACTACTGTCAGTAAATGAAAACTTGCTGAAAAAAAACCATTGAAAATAAGTGTAGCCAAAATGTACAAAAAAAGGTGCAGGTGGTTATGTTACACATGACCAGTATGACAAAGAACTTTGCAAGATGATTGTTGAAATTTTCGATTAGAATGTCCGGTCCAAATTTCCCCCTTATAAAAACCGTCTTATCGAACTAAGGGGACGGAAATTGCAAGTGGAGCTGAAATAGACGAAGTGAAATCAATTTACTTTCCTTCACCACCCGAAAGTTACCAAGATGCGGGAATTTTTTTTGCAAGGCTGTTGCAAGCAATCGGCGGCAGTAAAGGAAATTTGAACAGCAGACATTAAAAACTACCCTTACAGGGCTCTTAATGATTACGAGATAGTTATTTTAAATTTCCAGAAACAGATTTTCGCAGTGGCACAAAAATGTCCATCGCAGTAATCTATTTATTACTTCCTGCCTAATAAGCAATATATTTTAACTGCTTAGTTTCAGATAATGGCCAAATGCAACTTTTTATGTCCAGTATCAAAAATCATTAAGTTTGATACCCATATTGCCCCAACTCTTACGGTCCGGCAAATGTCCCTCCATCGGAACATCCGCGGGGCCTTCGGCCACTCCGGATTGTGGCCACTACTGCCGAAATGTCAAATCTCATGTCCAGTATCAAAAACCATAAAGTTTGATACCCATATTGCCCCAACTCTTACGGTCCGGCAAATGCCCTCCATCGGAACATCCGCGGGCCTTCGGCCACTCCGGATTGTGGCCACTACTGCCGAAATGTCAAATCTCATGTCCAGTATCAAAAACCATAAAGTTTGATACCCATATTGCCCCAACTCTTACGGTCCGGCAAATGCCCCTCCATCGGAACATCCGCGGGGCCTTCGGCCACTCCGGATTGTGGCCACTACTGCCGAAATGTCAAATTTCATGTCCAGTATCAAAACCATAAAGTTTGATACCCATATTGCCCCAACTCTTACGGTCCGGCAAATGCCCCTCCATCGGAACATCCGCGGGGCCTTCGGCCACTCCGGATTGTGGCCACTACTGCCGAAATGTCAAATCTCATGTCCAGTATCAAAAACCATAAAGTTTGATACCCATATTGCCCCAACTCTTACGGTCCGGAAAATGTCCCCCCATCGGAACATCCCTGGGGCCTCTGGCCACTCCAGTCCACGTGGTGGCCAGTTCCAAAGATCGACTCCCACGACTGGCATGTCTCAGCTGGTCCTTGCCTCCAAGCCATCTGCTCTCGGACCTCCAGGCCGTCTGCTACCGGGCCACCAGGCCATCTGCTTCTGATGTGTTCTCGTCGACGTCCAGCAATAGAATGAATTTTCGGGACCGACCGAGCCGAGTTTTGTTGGCTCGTCGACGATCCGAAAATTATGAGGTGCAGTGGGGGAGATTTTAGATACATCAATCTCACGTCTCTCGATCGACTGATTGGGAAACGTTCGTTCATCCAACCAGCGTGCACCAAAAAGAGGGGAAATTTGCCGAGAGGGGAATTCGTCACGTAACGTTTTCGCTTCGCGAAAATTTCGGATTGACACCACGTATAGAAACCTTAGGACAAAGTTCTTTGTCAAAAATAAAAATGTCCGGGTACTTAGCCGAATGGTTAAGCGATCTGCCTTTCAAGCAAACGATCAGGGATCGAATCCCGCCCGGTCACCTCGCCACCGATTTTTCGGTGGCAACTTGAACCCCCTGCTCCCTCTGGGAGCATCAGATACACGGTAATTAATTACCACACACACACACACATGCCGCTCCCCCCACTACAACAACTAGCGGTGGGTGAGTGGGGAATGGACGGGAAGATGACCAACCAACCACACCGCAACGAGTGAAGGAAGGAAGGAAGACTCTTCCAACAAGACCCCCAGGAGATCATCAACATCCATCAAGACGAAGAACAATAGATCTCGGATCTATAAATAGACGCACGGCTCCGTGATGGCAAGGCCGATTGAGCCAGTTAGGGTATAGGTTAAGATAGAGGACAAAGAATAAAAAAATGTAAAAATGAATGTAACTTTAAAGTAGTTGGATAAAATGTTACAATTTTGCAAACAACAAAATTCAAATTTACTCAGAAAATTGTTGTGCTGAAAATGCGTTTTTTATGCTAATAATACAGATTAGGTGTCGAAGTCGGAGTCGGAGCCAGAGTCAACAAATTTTGGAAAGCTGGAGTCGGAGTCGAAGTCGGAGTTGGAGTCGGAGTCAGCTAGAGACGGTAGGCCGGAGTCGGAGTCGGAACCGGAGTCAACAATTTGTGGAAAGCCGGAGCCGTAGTCGTAGTCGGAGTCGGCTTGGCTCAGAAAGCCGGAGTCGGAGTCGCTTGAAATATGACCCGACTCCAATTGTCCTATGTTCTATCTTTGGGAAGATACAGTGGTTTAAAAAATAAAAAGATCGAAAAAATAGTTTTTTTGTGGTTTTTGGCAATTTCTATATGACAGACTTGATTTTTCAGCCTTGAAAATATTTTACCGGAAAGCTCGTCTAATTTTCCATAAGTTTGCCTTTAACAGCTTGTTAATTTGACTCGTTTGAATATTTGCGTAGGCTTATTTACTATTCAGTTTTCTAGCATACTGAAAAAACTGTTCTATTTTCAGTTAACTATTCTATTTTCAGTTATGAGCCATGTATTTAAGCTTATATCTGTTTGCCCATACATTCAATTGAAAAGCTGCCAAAGGCAAACTGTGTGTGTGTGTGTGTGCAACCAACCAAATGGGACCACGCGGTCCTTTCTTACAAATTGAGTTGTTTCCATGTATTTTAGGTTAATATTCTATACATGCAAATAACTCGCATAGGCATTTGGAGGGTGTTAGCTCTGCCGAGCTTCGGAGACCCATTTCTACGCAGGCTAGCCGTGCGCGAGGTACTTCAGCTTGAATCGACAAGCCCCGCCCTAAAGAACGTTTGTATCAATCGGATTCAAACGTTATTTAGAACTTGCGATTTCTTATCCGTGGACGAGAAATCAGCGCGTATTTAGTAGGCAGATTTTGTTATTCGTTTGTTTTGGAAAGATCTCACCAAATTTCAGCTGAAGTCCTGATGATCATAGTGACAGGTCCAACGACTTGTCGTGCTGTCTCACTTGCTGTCGTGTAACTCAATCCCGTCATATGCAACTGCATTAAACACAGTTAACCTTCAACAGTGGCGACAATGCACACGTTTTGAAAGCTTTCACAATAGAAAAATGATGCACACCAAAACTGCATTTTTTTTTTAAATCTTCCTGTCCCAACTTTCTTCGATTCACTTCACATTCACACTTATATTAGCAGTAGCAATCCAAAGATGAATTAATCATAAAATTTAATTTCACTTCTGATACTCTCGAATATGAGCCGTTTTAGATAACGGAACTTTTAATCCAATTGGAATGTCCACACAGGCTCATTCTGCAATTTCTCAACTGTCAACAGCTGATTCATCACCACCAACACTACTAAAGCGCTTCAGATTCTGTCAGTGTCAAACCGTTGGGCATCAGAAGCTCCCTGCGGGAAATGGTGACTGAAGATTCGCTACTTTCATGCAAGTTGCAACCGTCACGAGCACAAACGATGCAAAACTAATCTTTTTAGCAACGCACACGGAAAACAAAATGCCTGAGCAAAAACGAATACGGGATTTGCGAATCTTTTCGCACATAAAACTCGAAAAAGAGATCAAATATCTCAAAATCCGCATCGCACCGGGTAAAAACACAACGTAATTAAAACTTTAAGCCAATTTAAGGGTATTCTTATATCAAAAAACAACTCAAATTTGAAGAAAATAATCGCGCTTCGTAGAAACAAACACTGCCCGATTTCACTTCTCGAAAAGTTGCCAAAGGCAAACTTATGAAAAATTAGGCGAGCTTTCCGGTAAAAATATTTTCGAGGCTGAAAAATCAAGTCTGTCATATAGAAAATGCCAAAAACTAAATCACTCCCAGGCCTTTCTAAACGTTGATGGCTGACACTGTGTAATTAAAATAATTCAACCGGATTTTAATATCTTTTTTAGAGAACTCCAGCGCATCGAGTCGCTCACCTACTCGCCGATCATCGCCCACTTTTCCGAGACGATCGAGGGCGTCACCACGATCCGGGCCTACGGGCAGCAGGCCCGCTTCACCGACACCCTGTTCCGCCGGATGGAGGCCAACAACGTGGCCCAGGTGATGCTGAACTGCAGCAACCGATGGCTGGGCATTGCGTTGGACTATTTGGGTGCGATAATTGTTTTTGTGGCAATCCTGAGTGCGCTCATCACGGCCAGCCTGAGTCCGGCGGGGACGAGTTCATCGCTCATTGGGCTGGCCATAAATTACGCGCTGCTGGTGCCGATCTACCTGAACTGGGTGGTGAAGCTGACGGCCGAGATGGAGATGTACGTGGGTGCGGTAGAGCGGATACAGTTTTGCATCGAGAGCAGCCAGGAGAGGTACCGGGAGCGGAGTGGGGTGAAGTGTGAGTTATTGCTTTTTTTTTTAAATGGAAAATTTCATACTAAAGTATCACCAGTTTTCATATCACGAATGCGCCCCAAGGTTGCAAACAAACCAAAGCAATTTAAGATATAACCAAAAAGCAGACCAAACTTGTGCATCATCACGTTCTCGTTTCAACTCTTTTTTTTTTACCCTGTTGCAATTCAATCGTCAAGACCCAGGGTCATCGGAGCTGCACACACTTCAAAGCTATCGATGGCTCGTTTCAACAAAATGTGCACTCCATCCACCAGGTTTACCAAAATCGAAAGCTCTCGAGTTTCGATTGAAATGTACCCATCCGCTGCAACTTAAAAAGAGTTTCTAAATCTAATTTTTGCTTCGCTGTATTTTTTTTATTTACTGCATTTTGCAGACAAACCCGTCTCAATCTCGTGGCCCCAGAAAGGTGACATCGTGTTCGAGAACGTCACGCTGCGGTATGAGAGCCAGAAGGAGAATGTTATCACAAATTTGAGCCTGACCATTCCGGCTGGACAGAGGGTAAGGTTTGAGGCTTGAAGGGTTTAATTTAAATTTGACATGCTTTAAAAAAAATATCGTTCGATGAATTTCAGATGTTTTTTTTTTCTATTTGTTAAATATTTTTATTTATTTTTTATTACAAAAACCATTTTTAATAATACTAAATAGTTACAAAGTCTTATCATATCGTGGCTTTATAAATGTTGCAAACCTAACGAAATTGAATTTCAAAGATGATGGTCTCAATATTATGATTTTTTTGCATCATTCATCATTCATCATTCATCATTCATCATTCATCATTCATCATTCATCATTCATCATTCATCATTCATCATTCATCATTCATCATTCATCATTCATCATTCATCATTCATCATTCATCATTCATCATTCATCATCATCAATCTTGATTCTTGAATCTTGAATCTTGAATCTTGAATCTTGAATCTTGAATCTTGAATCTTGAATCTTGAATCTTGAATCTTGAATCTTGAATCTTGAATCTTGAATCTTGAATCTTGAATCTTGAATCTTGAATCTTGAATCTTGAATCTTGAATCTTGAATCTTGAATCTTGAATCTTGAATCTTGAATCTTGAATCTTGAATCTTGAATCTTGAATCTTGAATCTTGAATCTTGAATCTTGAATCTTGAATCTTGAATCTTGAATCTTGAATCTTGAATCTTGAATCTTGTGTCTTGAATCTTGAATCTTGAATCTTGAATCTTGAATCTTGAATCTTGAATCTTGAATCTTGAATCTTGAATCTTGAATCTTGAATCTTGAATCTTGAATCTTGAATCTTGAATCTTGAATCTTGAATCTTGAATCTTGAATCTTGAATCTTGAATCTTGAATCTTGAATCTTGAATCTTGAATCTTGAATCTTGAATCTTGAATCTTGAATCTTGAATCTTGAATCTTGAATCTTGAATCTTGAATCTTGAATCTTGAATCTTGAATCTTGAATCTTGAATCTTGAATCTTGAATCTTGAATCTTGAATCTTGAATCTTGAATCTTGAATCTTGAATCTTGAATCTTGAATCTTGAATCTTGAATCTTGAATCTTGAATCTTGAATCTTGAATCTTGAATCTTGAATCTTGAATCTTGAATCTTGAATCTTGAATCTTGAATCTTGAATCTTGAATCTTGAATCTTGAATCTTGAATCTTGAATCTTGAATCTTGAATCTTGAATCTTGAATCTTGAATCTTGAATCTTGAATCTTGAATCTTGAATCTTGAATCTTGAATCTTGAATCTTGAATCTTGAATCTTGAATCTTGAATCTTGAATCTTGAATCTTGAATCTTGAATCTTGAATCTTGAATCTTGAATCTTGAATCTTGAATCTTGAATCTTGAATCTTGAATCTTGAATCTTGAATCTTGAATCTTGAATCTTGAATCTTGAATCTTGAATCTTGAATCTTGAATCTTGAATCTTGAATCTTGAATCTTGAATCTTGAATCTTGAATCTTGAATCTTGAATCTTGAATCTTGAATCTTGAATCTTGAATCTTGAATCTTGAATCTTGAATCTTGAATCTTGAATCTTGAATCTTGAATCTTGAATCTTGAATCTTGAATCTTGAATCTTGAATCTTGAATCTTGAATCTTGAATCTTGAATCTTGAATCTTGAATCTTGAATCTTGAATCTTGAATCTTGAATCTTGAATCTTGAATCTTGAATCTTGAATCTTGAATCTTGAATCTTGAATCTTGAATCTTGAATCTTGAATCTTGAATCTTGAATCTTGAATCTTGAATCTTGAATCTTGAATCTTGAATCTTGAATCTTGAATCTTGAATCTTGAATCTTGAATCTTGAATCTTGAATCTTGAATCTTGAATCTTGAATCTTGAATCTTGAATCTTGAATCTTGAATCTTGAATCTTGAATCTTGAATCTTGAATCTTGAATCTTGAATCTTGAATCTTGAATCTTGAATCTTGAATCTTGAATCTTGAATCTTGAATCTTGAATCTTGAATCTTGAATCTTGAATCTTGAATCTTGAATCTTGAATCTTGAATCTTGAATCTTGAATCTTGAATCTTGAATCTTGAATCTTGAATCTTGAATCTTGAATCTTGAATCTTGAATCTTGAATCTTGAATCTTGAATCTTGAATCTTGAATCTTGAATCTTGAATCTTGAATCTTGAATCTTGAATCTTGAATCTTGAATCTTGAATCTTGAATCTTGAATCTTGAATCTTGTGTCTTGAATCTTGAATCTTGAATCTTGAATCTTGAATCTTGAATCTTGAATCTTGAATCTTGAATCTTGAATCTTGAATCTTGAATCTTGAATCTTGTGTCTTGAATCTTGAATCTTGAATCTTGAATCTTGAATCTTGAATCTTGAATCTTGAATCTTGAATCTTGAATCTTGAATCTTGAATCTTGAATCTTGAATCTTGAATCTTGAATCTTGAATCTTGAATCTTGAATCTTGAATCTTGAATCTTGAATCTTGAATCTTGAATCTTGAATCTTGAATCTTGAATCTTGAATCTTGAATCTTGAATCTTGAATCTTGAATCTTGAATCTTGAATCTTGAATCTTGAATCTTGAATCTTGAATCTTGAATCTTGAATCTTGAATCTTGAATCTTGAATCTTGAATCTTGTGTCTTGAATCTTGAATCTTGAATCTTGAATCTTGAATCTTGAATCTTGAATCTTGAATCTTGAATCTTGAATCTTGAATCTTGAATCTTGAATCTTGAATCTTGAATCTTGAATCTTGAATCTTGAATCTTGAATCTTGAATCTTGAATCTTGAATCTTGAATCTTGAATCTTGAATCTTGAATCTTGAATCTTGAATCTTGAATCTTGAATCTTGAATCTTGAATCTTGAATCTTGAATCTTGAATCTTGAATCTTGAATCTTGAATCTTGAATCTTGAATCTTGAATCTTGAATCTTGAATCTTGAATCTTGAATCTTGAATCTTGAATCTTGAATCTTGAATCTTGAATCTTGAATCTTGAATCTTGAATCTTGAATCTTGAATCTTGAATCTTGAATCTTGAATCTTGAATCTTGAATCTTGAATCTTGAATCTTGAATCTTGAATCTTGAATCTTGAATCTTGAATCTTGAATCTTGAATCTTGAATCTTGAATCTTGAATCTTGAATCTTGAATCTTGAATCTTGAATCTTGAATCTTGAATCTTGAATCTTGAATCTTGAATCTTGAATCTTGAATCTTGAATCTTGAATCTTGAATCTTGAATCTTGAATCTTGAATCTTGAATCTTGAATCTTGAATCTTGAATCTTGAATCTTGAATCTTGAATCTTGAATCTTGAATCTTGAATCTTGAATCTTGAATCTTGAATCTTGAATCTTGAATCTTGAATCTTGAATCTTGAATCTTGAATCTTGAATCTTGAATCTTGAATCTTGAATCTTGAATCTTGAATCTTGAATCTTGAATCTTGAATCTTGAATCTTGAATCTTGAATCTTGAATCTTGAATCTTGAATCTTGAATCTTGAATCTTGAATCTTGAATCTTGAATCTTGAATCTTGAATCTTGAATCTTGAATCTTGAATCTTGAATCTTGAATCTTGAATCTTGAATCTTGAATCTTGAATCTTGAATCTTGAATCTTGAATCTTGAATCTTGAATCTTGAATCTTGAATCTTGAATCTTGTGTCTTGAATCTTGAATCTTGAATCTTGAATCTTGAATCTTGAATCTTGAATCTTGAATCTTGAATCTTGAATCTTGAATCTTGAATCTTGAATCTTGAATCTTGAATCTTGAATCTTGAATCTTGAATCTTGAATCTTGAATCTTGAATCTTGAATCTTGAATCTTGAATCTTGAATCTTGAATCTTGAATCTTGAATCTTGAATCTTGAATCTTGAATCTTGAATCTTGAATCTTGAATCTTGAATCTTGAATCTTGAATCTTGAATCTTGAATCTTGAATCTTGAATCTTGAATCTTGAATCTTGAATCTTGAATCTTGAATCTTGAATCTTGAATCTTGAATCTTGAATCTTGAATCTTGAATCTTGAATCTTGAATCTTGAATCTTGAATCTTGAATCTTGAATCTTGAATCTTGAATCTTGAATCTTGAATCTTGAATCTTGAATCTTGAATCTTGAATCTTGAATCTTGAATCTTGAATCTTGAATCTTGAATCTTGAATCTTGAATCTTGAATCTTGAATCTTGAATCTTGAATCTTGAATCTTGAATCTTGAATCTTGAATCTTGAATCTTGAATCTTGAATCTTGAATCTTGAATCTTGAATCTTGAATCTTGAATCTTGAATCTTGAATCTTGAATCTTGAATCTTGAATCTTGAATCTTGAATCTTGAATCTTGAATCTTGAATCTTGAATCTTGAATCTTGAATCTTGAATCTTGAATCTTGAATCTTGAATCTTGAATCTTGAATCTTGAATCTTGAATCTTGAATCTTGAATCTTGAATCTTGAATCTTGAATCTTGAATCTTGAATCTTGAATCTTGAATCTTGAATCTTGAATCTTGAATCTTGAATCTTGAATCTTGAATCTTGAATCTTGAATCTTGAATCTTGAATCTTGAATCTTGAATCTTGAATCTTGAATCTTGAATCTTGAATCTTGAATCTTGAATCTTGAATCTTGAATCTTGAATCTTGAATCTTGAATCTTGAATCTTGAATCTTGAATCTTGAATCTTGAATCTTGAATCTTGAATCTTGAATCTTGAATCTTGAATCTTGAATCTTGAATCTTGAATCTTGAATCTTGAATCTTGAATCTTGAATCTTGAATCTTGAATCTTGAATCTTGAATCTTGAATCTTGAATCTTGAATCTTGAATCTTGAATCTTGAATCTTGAATCTTGAATCTTGAATCTTGAATCTTGAATCTTGAATCTTGAATCTTGAATCTTGAATCTTGAATCTTGAATCTTGAATCTTGAATCTTGAATCTTGAATCTTGAATCTTGAATCTTGAATCTTGAATCTTGAATCTTGAATCTTGAATCTTGAATCTTGAATCTTGAATCTTGAATCTTGAATCTTGAATCTTGAATCTTGAATCTTGAATCTTGAATCTTGAATCTTGAATCTTGAATCTTGAATCTTGAATCTTGAATCTTGAATCTTGAATCTTGAATCTTGAATCTTGAATCTTGAATCTTGAATCTTGAATCTTGAATCTTGAATCTTGAATCTTGAATCTTGAATCTTGAATCTTGAATCTTGAATCTTGAATCTTGAATCTTGAATCTTGAATCTTGAATCTTGAATCTTGAATCTTGAATCTTGAATCTTGAATCTTGAATCTTGAATCTTGAATCTTGAATCTTGAATCTTGAATCTTGAATCTAGAATCTTGAATCTTGAATCTTGAATCTTGAATCTTGAATCTTGAATCTTGAATCTTGAATCTTGAATCTTGAATCTTGAATCTTGAATCTTGAATCTTGAATCTTGAATCTTGAATCTTGAATCTTGAATCTTGAATCTTGAATCTTGTGTCTTGAATCTTGAATCTTGAATCTTGAATCTTGAATCTTGAATCTTGAATCTTGAATCTTGAATCATGAATCTTGAATCTTGAATCTTGAATCTTGAATCTTGAATCTTGAATCTTGAATCTTGAATCTTGAATCTTGAATCTTGAATCTTGAATCTTGAATCTTGAATCTTGAATCTTGAATCTTGAATCTTGAATCTTGAATCTTGAATCTTGAATCTTGAATCTTGAATCTTGAATCTTGAATCTTGAATCTTGAATCTTGAATCTTGAATCTTGAATCTTGAATCTTGAATCTTGAATCTTGAATCTAGAATCTTGAATCTTGAATCTTGAATCTTGAATCTTGAATCTTGAATCTTGAATCTTGAATCTTGAATCTTGAATCTTGAATCTTGAATCTTGAATCTTGAATCTTGAATCTTGAATCTTTAATCTTGAATCTTGAATCTTGAATCTTGAATCTTGAATCTTGAATCTTGAATCTTGAATCTTGAATCTTGAATCTTGAATCTTGAATCTTGAATCTTGAATCTTGTGTCTTGAATCTTGAATCTTGAATCTTGAATCTTGAATCTTGAATCTTGAATCTTGAATCTTGAATCTTGAATCTTGAATCTTGAATCTTGAATCTTGAATCTTGAATCTTGAATCTTGAATCTTGAATCTTGAATCTTGAATCTTGAATCATGAATCTTGAATCTTGAATCTTGAATCTTGAATCTTGAATCTTGAATCTTGAATCTTGAATCTTGAATCTTGAATCTTGAATCTTGAATCTTGAATCTTGAATCTTGAATCTTGAATCTTGAATCTTGAATCTTGAATCTTGAATCTTGAATCTTGAATCTTGAATCTTGAATCTTGAATCTTGAATCTTGAATCTTGAATCTTGAATCTTGAATCTTGAATCTTGAATCTTGAATCTTGAATCTTGAATCTTGAATCTATTCTTGAATCATGAATCATGAATCTCTATAGAATCTAATGACTTCCGTATTGTTTTTTTTTTTTTTTTTGCAGATTGGCATCTGTGGCCGCACCGGAAGTGGAAAATCCTCCCTAGCCCTGGCACTTTTTGGAGTCCTAGAACTGGTCGACGGTCGAATCCTGATTGATGACGTGGACATCGCCAACATTCACACGGATGAGCTGCGCAGCAGACTGTCAATCATCCCTCAGGAGGTGATGCTGTTTGGGGGCAGTCTCCGCGAGAACCTGGATCCACGGGGTCACTTTAGTGACTTGGAGCTGTGGAACTGTCTGGAAATGGCACAGTTGAAGGAGTTGGTTGTGGGGTTTGCTAAAGGATTGGGTATGTTTGGTAGCGTTCACAAATGACGTAACTTTGAATTCTGTCCTTCTTCTACCAACAGACACGCACCTCAGCGAGGAAGTGCCCCTATTTAGTGCTGGTCAGAGGCAGCTGCTGTGCTTGGCCCGGGCCGTGCTGCGAGGTTCGGTTTGCCTGGTGCTGGACGAGGCCACCTCGTCGCTCGATACGGAAACCGAGAAGCTGGTGCTGGATGCTGCCGCGAAAGCGTTCAAAGGACGGACCGTGCTCACGATAGCGGTAATTACAGATGTTTTAGCTTTGCTTCTCCTTTTTCTTAGTTAACTGATTGGTGATGATTACAGCTTGTCTTGAGATGGTGTTGCGATAAAATACCGCAGTGATATTTTTAACTTTTGAATTCAGTAATATGAGCACTGCCGTCCAGTTCCTTGTATCGATTACTCGTTGGCTGTAAACATATTTCCACAATTTCGTCACCCCTCAAGATGCCAATTTTCCACCACTCAACTCTTTACGGGCGCCCCCCAACAATCCACTCGAACGCCTTCATCCAATAATGACTCATAATAATCACCGTTTTATTCCTCTTTCTTCTCATTCCTCTCTTTTTTCACCACGCTGCAACGAAATTGCTCATCATAAACACGCTGCTCTCTCCTCGTTCTCCTGCGTCCTCTCATCATCTTGATCCGATTAGCATCGATTGCACTCGCTGTTCGATTACGACCGCGTCATCGTCCTGGAGCACGGTGCCATCGTCGAGGACGGCTGTCCGCGGCTGCTCCGGAAGCGTCCCGCGTCCCGCTTTGCCACCATGGTGAAGGCTTCGACCTCGGAGCACCAGCTGCTGCACCCGGTTCCGGAACCCGCCCCGCAGTAGCTCAAAGTGTGGGGGTTGTGGACGGGATTAGAAAAAAGGGGATGCGAATGCAGCGAGCAGCAGCGGCGAGTTATTAAGGATTTATGCTTCTTATACTTAAGGGGTTGCGCCTTAATATTTAATAGATGGGAAAAATGAACACCATTCTTTGTCCACGGTAGCGTGAACCGTTTTGCGAAGAAAAGCAAGTGGAGCAGTTCTCTGGAAGAGCGGAAGAGTTTTTATCTTAATTATTTTAAGAATTGGCAAATACTTTGTAACACTTAGAATTAATTATGTTAATCCATAATGTAAGTCAACCAATTGAAAACTTTTCTAAAATAAAATAAACAGCATTCAATTTAAACTAATAAAGCTTCTTGTTTGATTCACATATGAGCAATTCTCTACGAAATCGGTATATTTTCTTAAATTTTAATTTGTGTATTTTTTAATCCGACTGAAACTTTTTTGGTGCCTTCGGTATGCCCAAAGAAGCCATTTTGCTTCATTAGTTTCATAATTTTTCATACAAATTTGGCAGCTGGACATACAAAAATGATGTATGAAAATTCAAAAATCTGTATCTTTTGAAGGAGTTTTTTGATCGATTTGGTGTCTTTGGCAAAATTGTAGATATGGGTACGGACTACACTGCAAAAAAAATGATATACGGCAAAAAAATTTTTGGTGATTTTTTATTTAACTTTTTGTTACTAAAACTTGATTTACAAAAAACACTATTTGTAATATTGAATGTTTGGCCCTTTTGAAATATTCGTCTTAGTTTAAAAAAATTGAAAATATTTTTTTTTGGAAGAGATCGAAAAATTTCACGAATGTTTCTTATATTTAACATTGAAAATCGGACCATTAGTTGCTGAGATATCGACGTTAGAAAATGATGTGTTGTTTGGTTGGGACTTAGAAAACATCAATTTTCATGTTTTTTAACACTTGCATGGAAATATCTCAGCAACTAAGGGGCGTATCAACTAAGCTCAAAAAAGCAAAATATAGAGAATTTTCTCAGCTTTTCAAAAATATTTTTTTCAAAAGTGGGCAAACATGTGTACTAATTTAAAAAAAAAAATGAAAAACTGCGACTATTTTTAAAAAAGTTACCGTAAACTGGGGTGACTTTGATAGCCCGGGGTGACTTTGATAGGTTTTTCAAATGCCCGTCAAATTAATAATTAAATATTTTTGAGAATTTTGTGTATTTAAGCATTAAGGGAAAGCTTATTATCGAACATATATGCAAAAATGTGACTGTTACATTGGATGTATCAAAAATAGTGGCCAAATCAAATTTCTATCAATGTCACCCCGGGCTATCAAAGTCACCCCAGTTTACGGTACCTAAAAATGGATTTAACTTGAAAACGGTTCATTTTATCAAAATTTCACTGAGGTACTTTTTGATTGCAAATTTTATTTTACATTGAAAAATGAAGTTGAAAAATTTTTGCGACCAATTTTTTGAAAAAAAAAATCGGTATTGATTCAAAAATTCATAACTGACTCAAAGATTTTTGGCACAACCTGGAAATTTCTGAAAAGTTTGCATTTTATGTCCCCTAAAACAAATAAAAAAAATAAAAAAAAATTAAAAAATAGTGTTTTTTTGCAAATCAAGTTTTAGTGACAAAAAGTTTAATAAAAAATCACCAATTTTTTTTTACCGTGTATCATGTGTTTCCAGTGTAGTCCATATCCATATTTGTTTGTCGAAGACACCAAATCGATCAAAAAATTCCTTCAAAAGATACAGATTTTTGAATTTTCATACATCATTTTTGTATGGCCAGCTGCCAAATTTGTATGCAAAATTATATGGACAAACTTATGATGCAAAATGGCTTCTTTGGGCATACCGAAGGCACCAAAAAAGTTTCAGTCGGATTAAAAATACAAAAAAAAATCGAATGACCGAAATCTGAGAGAACTGCTCTATTACAAAATAAAAATTATCTTACTTTTCAAGCCAAACTGTTTAATAAAATTTCCTCTTTTTAATGACTTTGAAAGGCCTTTTGGAATGTTCTTAAAAGTTTAAATCTTCTACTTTGTAAATAATTTAAAAAAACAAAACGTAAAAGTTTCTATCAAATTCTTAAAAATTTCAAATAAAATTTAACGTTCAAATATTTTGACTGTTAAATAAATCACAAAACTAAGAAATGTCTTTAGTATTGTAAACAAGCCAGAGCTTCAAGATCAAAAATCATTTAATGAAACAAAATATGCCCAATGTTGAATATCAAAATAAAAATCTCTTGTTAATTCTACTTCCAAAATAAAATGGTAATTTAATTTTGAAAAAAAAGCTGACAAAATATTATCGATGCTCCAAACAGCCAATATTCATGTCGGTAATATCGACTGAGAGAAAGTCGACTGTAGTTCTGAATGTTTCTTCTAAAATTAAAAAAAAAAATCAAATTATTCGCTCTACAGCATTGCCTTGGCGTTCTCGATTGCGAGATTCCTACTCGAAACTAGGAGTCCGAAGGCTTGATTGTTGAAGCAATTGCAAACCTGTTTTTACACCTAAGCTTCCATCCACCGCGAGATTTGAACTGACGACCTTTGAATCGTTAGTCCATCTGCCTTCCAGCGACTCCACTGAGGCAGGATCCAGGGAGACGACTCCTACACCTGGACTGAGCTAACGACCTAACCCTCTAGGTTAGACCGGGCCAACATTTACTTCCCCATCCGACGGAAGGCGTGGTCAGACAAATCTCGTCTCGAAAAATGCCACCGGGATCGAACCCAGGCCGACTGGTTGAGAGGCAATTACGCTTACCCCTACACCACGGTCCATGGTCTCTGGTATTATGTAAATCACAAATTTACCTGTGATAAAAAGTTAAAAAAATGTGTTTTTCACACTTGTATTTTTTTCAGATAAGTCTGCGAAAAAGTTAAAAAAGTATATCGTAAAAATTTCACACAAACTTAACAAAGAAAAAACAAAGTGTTTCTTCTTCTTCTAGAGAACCGCTCTCAAGCAAGTGGAAGTGGATCAAGAGTGTTAGCAAGTGGAGTGTGTGTGTGCGCGCGCTAAAACGGTTGCTGCCGAAGAGTACAATCAAATTGGATTAAGAATCACGTGCTTGTCATAAATTTTACGGTTCCCTGATAGAATATTCCGCACATCGCGCATCGCGGTGCAGTTTTGTTGGTCTGACGTTATCTACTCTGTGTGTGTGTGTGCGCAAGATTTTTTTTGTTGCTTTTCTTTCTGTATCCGTCACGTCATCCAAACCGAAGTGGATTTGATGTCAGTGACAAATTACAAATGTCAATCCAAAGTCAAGTGGGGAGTTTTGGTTTGGGTTTGGAACGCAAGAGAAGTTATTCCCTTTGTTTCCATTTTTGAGGGAATAACTTCTGCTTCACTAATTTCTGCATAACTCTACAAGTTAAAAATAAAACAAAGTTATTTAATTTCCGAAAACAAAGGCCCAGCGTACTTTTTTCCCTTTCCCCGGAAATTTTCCGCCCATAATCATATTCCAATCGAATTAACTCGAACTCACTCGAGCCGACTCGAGTCGATCGGGAAAAGCAAACGACCCGTTGGAATGGTGCCCCGCTCTACCCCGTTCGTTCCGGGAATATTTCCGGCGTGAAATTTTCGCTTCCAAATCATCACATTTGCAAATGATAATGACGGCAATTCCCGTTCGCTGAAGCGCGCCATGAATATTCCAATTGGTGAAAATCTGCTGCTGCTGCTTCTGCTTCGGGATTTTCTTCTGGTGATGTTCCCTGAACTGATGAAAATGGTAAAGGAGCACATAATCATTTAATGCCTTTTATAAAAAAAAAACGAATTTGTTTTTGTTTTTAAATTAATTATGATTAAGTTTAATTGCTTTTCAAAAAGCAATAGAAAAATTACAAACATAAATTTAATCCACGAATAAAAACTAATGCTTTTATGTGCTCGGGATCATCATAAAAATGGTTTTGATAGGGGGAAATCATTTCATTTGACGTGAGCAGATGCTCTGTAGTGGATAGCATATGTTTGTTAACCAGCAACACAGTCACGTCAGCAAGACAACGACAACAACAGAATAGTTTGCCTAAATCCGGCAGGAACTGGAAGCAGGAAATATGAGTTAAAAATTTAAATTTCTCTTGGTTATGATTAAATGTTTGTTTTATTGTTTCTTGCTTTTTGCTTTTTGCTTTTTGCTTTTTGCTTTTTGCTTTTTGCTTTTTGCTTTTTGCTTTTTGCTTTTTGCTTTTTGCTTTTTGCTTTTTGCTTTTTGCTTTTTGCTTTTTGCTTTTTGCTTTTTGCTTTTTGCTTTTTGCTTTTGCTTTTGCTTTTGCTTTTTGCTTTTGCTTTTTGCTTTTGCTTTTTTTTTGCTTTTGCTTTTTGCTTTTGCTTTTGCTTTTGCTTTTTGCTTTTTGCTTTTTGCTTTTTGCTTTTTGTTTTTTGCTTTTTGCTTTTTGCTTTTTGCTTTTTGCTTTTGCTTTTTATAAATCGTTAAAATTAGTTGATTCTAATATTGCTTCACTTTTCTAAATTTTTTAATTCATCATAATTCAACACTTTAAACATAATTGAGATAGAATTAGTTATTGGAAAATATTCAGTTTTGAATTAATTCAATTTTCCACGATTTGTTTTATTATTATTGATGACAATTTCCCGAAGGTTACGTCTAAACAAGATTCCGCCTTAATTAACAGGGTAACCACTCAAGTCGGGAAATCGGGAAAGTCGGGAAAATGTCGGGAATTCACCAAAATCCGCCAAAAATCGGGAAAAAGTCGGGAATTTATAATTTTTTGTCAAAAAATCGGGAAAAGTCGGGAGTTCTAAGCATACTTGTTTGATAATTATTTTTTAACTTTTGAATAATTTAGTAATTTTTTGTGCAATTTTCAAATTGAATTCGCTCAATTCTGATTTAGTAACTCACTTTAAATTTAAGTTTCTTTCCACTATGTCACTATATTTGAGTATGGAAAAGCTGTTTAAGACATTCAAAATCTTAATTAATATTGGAGTCTTTGACACACATCTTCATAATATTTTTCATGAATCATATGATCTCTATTAATTTTTGTTTATCAAACAAGAGATTAAGTTAATGAAAAACTAATATTAAAATAGAGCCTAATGGCCAGCTTAGAGTTATGATTCTATTTCATTTTTTCATATAGATTGAATATTTGAAAACAGATTCCAACTTGCGTTTGGCAACGGTTTTTTTTGGTAAATATTTTTAATTGTTTAACTTAATTCATTAAGAAATTAAAAATATGTTTTTTTTTATTTTTTCAAATGTTGCCTTTAAACTTTTTTTGAGAGTGTGGGTAAATTACGTACTATACATAAAACTTAATTTTCAGTTTTCGGAAAACTTAACTAACGAATAAAATACAAAATTGAAAAACTTTTTTTTACTTTTTATAAACAAAGAATATTTTTATATTGCAAAAAAAAATCCAAGAAATTTAAAGTTATTGCAAAACTGTTAATAAAAATTGTCTTTTAAAACATTTTGCTTAAAATAAGTTGTAAAACATAAAATCATATCAAACTGAATGTTCATTTAAAAAAAAAAACAGTAAAATACTTACTACTAGATAAATTAACATTAATTAAAAAAACAATATCAAAAATTACAAAATTTAAAAGGGAACTTAACAATTTTTTTTTTATAAATTTCTTGAAATTTTTCTAAATTCTATGAATTAATAATATCAGCAATTATGTTCCAATTATTTTTTGATTTAAAATGACGATGAAGTTTAAAAAAAATAAAAACAAAATTTTAAGTTCAGTTATTTTTGACTTTTTGTCATTTCCAGATCAAACAAAGTATCAAAAACTATACTTTTGCCAATTTAAAAAATATTATAGAAGTTATAAGTATTGTTGAACTTTCGATATTTTTTTCAAAGACTAATTGTTTGTGTTTCTACTCAGAATCATAATAATTAAATTCCATATTTGAAGTTCTTTTTAAATTGTTGTATAGTTTCTGTATTGTAAATACGTCTAAATTTGGATTATTTTTAAATTCATTTAATTTTTTTTCGGTGGTTAATATTGACTTTTCTTATAGAATGTTTTTTGTTTGAAATCATTCTTTAGATAAGAAATGCGTATTATTAGAGCATTCTGGAAAAGTTTAAAAAAAAGTCGGGAAAAAGTCGGGAATTTGAAAATGGGATTTGAGTGGTCACCATAGGGCCTTAATAAACCACCCAAAAAAGTCATTCACAGATAAATAAACCTCGCACGACAATGTGTCTTCACAGCCAAGTCTTCCTCCCCAAAAGCCATTCGTATTCATTGGAGGTCACAGGGATGTGGCTCGGAGTCGTGGGCAGCTTAAGTGCCAAATGAATCCTAAACTACAATAAAACCAGAGCCACTGAACATCACAGGGGAAACGAGAAAAAAATCCTAGTCCGATTCCTTGTGTATCGCGAAATATCGCGACCATGGTCGTTTGTTAGGGATGGCCACACCCTCGTAACAGGAGTACCGTTAAATGGGCTAAATTTGATATTTCTCGAAACTGACTAATAATTTTTTGAAAAAAAAAAAAAAAATTAAGAAAAGTGAATTGTTGAAGGTGGAATTAAACAAGTTAACTTTTTTCTCGTGAACATTCTGGACCTCAACTTTTTACAGTCGACGAAAGCCGGGGCAAATTGAATCCTTGCGTCCATTAAACGGCGACCGCCTTTATGGTTTATGGTATCATTAAAACAGACGCGTGATTTTCGCCGAAACGCGATAAAAATGACAAATGAGAAAGTAAATGGTGCAAAATGGCGCGTTTTGGCGCTTGATTCCGAGGGAGGAACGGAACTCTACGGCTGATGACTGATTTCGGTCCCGCCAAACACGTGCGACGACAACGTTTTCTTGGCTTTTCGGGTGATATATTAAGTGTGCAGCTTTTTTTTTTTCGTTGAGCTTGTGAGCAAATGTTATACACTTCTTATAGTTGTTAATGGTCGGTTTAGGAGACGGGAGAGGGAACACAGATTTGTGAGTGCAGATAATGGTTGATGGAGCGGAAGCGATGGCTAATTGATGTGCTTGGAGGGTGCTTCCGGAAGGCTGGTTGGTCACAACTAGCCGGAATTGGACACGTTTCGTGCGAAAGCAGTTTGGTTTAATGTTTGTTTCTGGCTATTATGTTAGTAGACAGTGTAAATCAGTCGGAGTTAATTTCAAACATAAGTAGACAAAAATCATAGTAAAATTTTCAGATTTCAACAGGTTTTCAGTTTATATTCGACAGTAAAAATTGTTAATGATTTTGGAAACAAATGTTTACAAATCCAAAAACTTTTTTTGATGAATTTTGGCCAATGAAATGAAAAAAAATATGTATACATAATACACTTGAAACAGAATTGTTTTCGATTTTATATGCTTGATACCGGAAATATTGATCACAGCTCAAAACAGGAATTTTTAAAGCACTTTTTCACTCGATCTTCTTCGATATCAATGAAACATTATAAACATATTATTCGAGGCCCAAATGAAGCCAGTTTTAATCGAGAATGAAATTTGTGTAAGTTATTTATAAATTGTTGTTTGTATAGTTTAGACATTGTTGTACCTCGAAGGCGATGCATAATATCAAATAATGTGTGATATTACATCAGAAACTGGTAAATTTTCATGTAAAATTCCTCAAAAAGGAGGTAATATTCAGCTAACCAAACTTAAATCTGAGCAGTTCTCTAGGATTTCGGTCATTCGATTTTTTTTGTATTTTTTAATCCGACTGAAACTTTTTTGGTGCCTTCGGTATGCCCAAAGAAGCCATTTTGCATCATTAGTTTGTCCATATAATTTTCCATACAAATTTGGCAGCTGTCCATACAAAAATGATGTATGTAAATTCAAAAATCTGTATCTTTTGAAGGAATTTTTTGATCGATTTGGTGTCTTCGGCAAAGTTGTAGGTATAGATACGGACTTCATTGGGAAAAAATAATACACGGTAAAAAAAATTTGGTGATTTTTTTATTTAACTTTTTATCAATAAAACTTGATTTGCAAAAAAATACTATTTTTATTTTTTTTTTATTTTTAATATGTTTTAGAAGACATAAAATGCCAACTTTTCAGAAATTTTCAGATTGTGCAAAAAATCATTGACCCAGATATGAATTTTTTAATCAATACTGATTTTTTCAAAACATCGAAATTTTGGTCGCAAAAAGTTTTCAACTTCATTTTTCGATGTAAAATCAAATTTTCAATCAAAAAGTACTTTCAAATTGCAATCAAAAAGTATTTTTGATAAAGTGCACCGTTTTCAAGTTAAATACATATTTAGGTAACTTTTTTTGAAAATAGTCGAAGTTTTTCATGTTTTTTTAAATTAGTGCACATGTTTGCTCACTTTTGACAAACATATTTTTGAAAAGCTGAGAAAATTCTCTATATTTTGCTTATTCAGACTTTGTTGATACGACCTTTAGTTGCTGAGATATTGCAATGCAAAGGTTTAAAAACAGAAAAATTTATGTTTTTTTAAGTCTCACCCAAGGGAGAGCCGTGCGAGTAAGGCGGTTGCTTTACAACGCAAATTCCTGCTTGTGAAAAAACTCGGGTTCAAATCCTTGGCTCCCCGGCCCAACCTTCCAAACGTTTTTCGAGTGCAAATAATCGCCTAGCATTTATCGCCCGGTGCAAAGGTTGTGCTCAGAACCTAGCGGTGCTGTGTAAGAAACTTGGCCGCGCGCTGAGAAGAGCTTATATAGCAATACAATACTGCTCTGGTTCTAGCGATGCACAATATAAAGAAAAAAACGCATGGAAGCTGGTCTACAAGAGTTACGGCTTTTCGGCTGGTCGACACACGCGTTCACCCAACACAGTGGTGTTTGCGTGCGAAGTCAACAGAAAGGCCCAACAACAGTAACATTGGGCAATCCTACAATAGACCTATAATCAGGTTTAAGTGGTAGATTACTCACACAGAAAAAAAAAGTCTCACCCAAACAGCCCACCATTTTGCAATGTCGATATCTCAGCAACTAATGGTCCGATTTTCAATGTTACAATATCAAATATTTATGAAATTTTCCGATCTTTTCGAAAACAATATTTTAAAAAAATTCAAATTAAGATTAACGTTTCAAAAGGGCCAAACATTCAATATTACGCCCTTTTAAAATGTTGGTCTTGATTTGAAAATTTTGAAAATATTGTTTTCGAAAAGATCGGAAAATTTCTCAAATATTTGATATTTTAACATTGAAAATCGGACCATTAGTTGCTGAGATATCGACATTGAAAAATGGTGGGCTGTTTGGGTGAGACATCAATTTTCCTGTTTTTTAACCTTTGCATTGCAATATCTCAGCAACTAAAGGTCGTATCAACAAAGTCTGAATAAGCAAAATATAGAGAATATTCTCAGCTTTTCAAAAATATGTTTGTCAAAAGTGGGCAAACATAAGCACTAATTTAAAAAATGAAAAACTTCGACTATTTTCAAAAAAGTCACCTAAATATGGATTTAACTTGAAAACGGTGCACTTTATCTAAATTTCACTAAAGTACTTTTTGATTGCAAATTTAAATTTACATCGAAAAATGAAGTTGAAAAATTTTTGCGACCAATTTTGCGATTTTTTGAAAAAATCAGTATTGATTCAAAATTCATAGCTCGCTCAAAGATATTTTGCACAACCTGGAAATTTCTGAAAAGTTGGCATTTTATGTCCTCTAAAACATATTAAAAAATAAAAAAATAAAAATAGTGTTTTTTGCAAATCCAGTTTAGGTGATAAAAAGGTCAATAAAAAATCACCAATTTTTTTTTACCGTGTATTATTTTTTTTCCAGTGTAGTCCGTATCCATACCTACATTTGCCCTAGTGTAATCGATCAAAAAATTCCTTCAAAAGATACAGATTTTTGAATTTTCATACATAATTTTTGTATGGACAGCTGCCAAATTTGTATAGAAAATTATATGGACAAACTAATGATGCAAAATGGCTTCTTTGGGCATACCGATGGCACCAAAAAAGTTTCAGTCGGATTAATAAATACAAAAATTCAAATTGAAGAAAACAGACCGATTTCGTAGAGAATTGCTCATCTTCCAAAATTCTACTTTTTTCTGTGTATGTTTCCAGAAGTTTTTTTTTTTGAATTTTTGCGATTTAATGTAAATTTTTAAGGAGATCCCCAGATATTTTTTTGCACTTTTTTTGGAAACAGCTCATATAAAAAAGTTGGTTTATGGAAGGTTGAAAATTGGTTTGGTTGAATATTTTATCTGTTTTGAATTATATTACCTAAACATTGTTTAGAAACTTGATGCAAATTTACCAAAAACAGATGAATATTCACAATTTGCTGATGCAATATAACACATTTTTTAACACAAGATCTGACACAATTTCTGATGAAAATTACCATTATTTTTTCTGAGATATTCTGAAATGTTTTAAATGATGAAAAATGACCCGCCTAAAAAAATATTAATCTTAAAAAAATATAAATCATGTTTTTTATGGTAAACACGACTTTTCTTGTGGTTTTTAGGGCAATTGTTTTATGAAAGATGAGGCTTACCAAAATTCCTTTAAGATAGGCTTACCAAATTTTTCTTAAGTTTGCCTTGGCATTTTTGAAATTTAAGTCAATGTTAATTTAAAATTCATCCAATTCGGTCAAGCCAGTAAGCATAGTAAACCAAAATATATAAAGCTCTATTGTCCTTTGTGCGAGAATGGATTATTATATTTTTTTAATTGATCTATGATCAAATATTCAAGAACATCCAAGAACTATCCCAAGTTTTGAATGCATGCAATGTTCGTGCACGGTTTCGGAATAACACTTAAAACGCGCGATTAGGTACAGAACGGTTCAGTTTATTAAAACTAAAACGCGATCAGTTCGGACAGCTTACAGAGAACGGTTTTATTTCGCGACGGGTTGTTCACTCGACGGTGTCTTATTGCGACTGATACTGGAGCAGTTTATTGTGATCGGTTTTGTGCAGGGAATTTGGAGAGGGATTTGGGCTACGGGAGAAGAGAGAATTTTGAGGAACAGGAATAGGACGATCATTCGTGGGAATCAAAAGGAGATCAGTAGATCTCCGACTTGTGGATCACATTTCAGGGGTTTCCAATCTTCGTGTGCCAACAATCATCTAAAATAAACCAGAATAAAGGTTAGTAAAAAAAGCAATAGAATAGTTCTTTTCGTGATTTTGTAAATTTTTCTAGATTTTTCAATTTATTTTTTTATTTGCTTTGGATGAAAATTTGTCTGTTCATTCATTCATTCAAATAAATAAATATTGAATCAATAAGTTTTCCATACAAATCTTAATACAATTTTGGGAAGGAATTTTCGAATCGATTTGATGTCTTTGGCAAAGTTTTTGATTATGACGAGGACTTTACGAAAAAAATCCGATTTCTTTATTAACTTTTTATCACTACAAGATAAATTTCAATCGAAGTTGTTTTTCATGTTTTAGGGGACTAAAAAAACTTGTGAAAAATTTAAAAAATCTGAAAAATATTAAATACTAAAAATAATTTCAAATGCCAAGTGACATCGCAATCAAAAAGAACCTTACAAATTTTTTTTTGGTAAAATAAACCGTTTTCATGTACTACCTACTACTACCTACTCGGTGTACATTTTTTTTTGCATTTTGGAAATACTTCTTGGAAGAAAAGCTCCCAAGAACAAAATATTTATGCAAAACTGAGAAATTTTCTTGAAATTTGTTTTTTACAAATACTTAATTTCTCGAAATACTTTTGTTTTTTGACTTTCGTGATTTTTTGATATATTTTAGAGGACCCACAACCTTTGAGCCGAGTTATAATTTTTTGAAAAAATAGTGGTTGTTGGAAAAAATCGAAATTTCATGCATAAACAAATTTTGACCTGACTTTTAAGTGTAAAATTGAATTTGCTATCGAAAAGTATTTTACAGATTTTTTGAAAAATATAGCCAGCAAAAGTTTGATACTACCGAAATATTTGCAGTTTGTAGAAAATGGAATATTTACGTACCTTTTTTGTATGGACAGCTGCCAAAATTGTATGGAAACTTGTTTGGGTCATAGGGAAGAACCCCCTCAAGGTTTGAGCCAAATCAAAAAATACAAATAAAATCCATCTTCGGTTTTGGTAGAGAATTGCTCTTGTACAAAAAAAAGTTGTTGCAAATGCGAAGGGGCTACTTTAAGCTTGGTTGAAAATTAGGGTGGTTTAGGCGTAGATTGCGAGATATTTTTTTGTGACTTATAGACAAAGTTGCTTGGATTAGCATGCCCAACAAATTTCTAGGAGAGAGAAAAAAAGTTGCCTCAATTTTCCACTTAATTATGCGATTTGGACCACCGTGCATTGGTCTGTTACTCGTGTTTAGGAGATCTGTATAGTTCAAGATGTGAGGAGTTAAAATTTGTAATAAATAATGTATCGACATCTGAGGCGAATTGGAACGCTTGAGACGAATTGGGACAGCTTTTTGTACCTTGTACCGATAATTTATTGGATTTGTATTGAAGATATTACAAATATATATTTTAAACATACCATCCAATTAAGGTGAAACGGGACGCCAGTTCTTTAACTTCTGATCAACTTAAATCAAATCCTAAACTTGTCAGATTTCTTGCTTCCTTTATATGTATCGTCTGCCGCACACATAACTTATTTGAATTCAGGAATTTTCCTTAAAACTGCTTTCAAAAACTCGATGTCAAGATGTGCGGTGCCCTCCCCATTTCACCTTAACATTGCCTATTCTTAAAACAAATAATAAAAAATCGCTAATTTTCGAACTAACCTATACCACTAAAAGCATTGACATTGATTGTGCTGTTCTCAACTGCCAGAATAGTGTTGAACTCGATTTATGCAACAAATCCGATAAATCTTCAGCCAACTAAAAGCTCTTTTTTCACTTCCTCCGAACATTTTCTTCATGCACTCCACTTTTAACGTTTGCGAAAGAGTGCAACGAAATCACGTCGCAACCACTATTTTCTCAATTTTTCCCTCCGACACGTCTGCGAGGATGATTCGCGGCTGACGCTTTTCTTCCTTGGGATATGCTTCAGAGCTGTTTTCCTGCAGCCATCATAACTGTGACGTGGTTCGCGAACGCGAGAACTTTTAAATATTTTATCGAAGCAGCAGTTTGGCTGCTTGAACCAAAAAGCTGGTTGTTTCCTTTGTTCCCATTTTTTTATCAAATCTATTTTTTTATGTATTGTTTTATTTAAAGTTCAATAAGTTTACTAAATGGCCAAGAAATGATCAGCAACTTTATTACAAGAGAAAATTTAATCAGTTTTCCCTTCGGCTGACCGGAAATGCAGGACTCGTTTTTTCAAAAGTGCGTTTGGAATTCAAGGAATTGAATTCCACAACTCGAATTTGCTTCCCCATTTCCCGATTGCATGTGACAAACGCGTCGGAGTCGAAATAAATGTGTCGTCGGGGGTTTCGTACAAGATACAAGATACAATTTGTCTCGATTTTCCCACCTCGGTGACAATAGTTCTTTTCTGGTTGGAGCTTTGTCAACCGCTGCTTTGTGGGAGTGACAGTCACAGGTTCCCCTCCCGAAATGATGTGCAATTCAATTTGTGGTGAGTTGTTTGACGTGTTGAATCTGGGAGAGCGAGTTGTTTGAGGAACGATTTGTTTAGTTTGAAATCGCAGGATTTTGCTTGAGGTTACAATGTTATCAAGATTATTAGAACTAAATCAAATCGATTACATCAGTGGTTTCTGAACAATTCCTTCTTCACACATCACTTCGGTGACAATTGTATTGAGCCCTTATCAAACCAAATCACCCATCTTGTTAAACGTTCCGCAGAATCGCTAATATCTTTACTGCAATTCAAATGTATCACCATGCATATCATCAGATTACAAAACACGACTCCCCAGTCATGCGGTGGCTGCCAATATATCGGCGGTGGTCACGTTTGGTGTGGCACAAATCGCTCATTGCCTGAACCACCGGCAGCTTAATCCGATTAACCACATCCCAGAACTGATTAGCCCTGCGGGGGTGGCAGCGTACGTGAGCATGCTCTTACTGCGATATCGTAGAAGGTGAGGGCACCGATACCGAGAGAGCACTATCTTTAAACTAGTGTGCAGGTCACAATTGAGTAACCTATCGCTGAGGCCCTTGAGCGATTCTCTGGAAAATCAGCATACATTTTCTAAATTGCAATATTTTGCAAAATTAAGGTAATTCTTACCGTAATTACTCTTAGCTTTAAGTAAAATGTAATTACAAAAGCCGACTCGGTCCTTGCCAGGTTCCAGTACAAAAGGACCTAATAAAAATAATTTTATGAAAAAAAAAAACAAATAAGGTAATTCTTAACGAACACCACAAATTGATTGTATTAATGAGTCATTGTTCCTGTTCCTGTTCCTGTTCCTGTTCCTGTTCCTGTTCCTGTTCCTGTTCCTGTTCCTGTTCCTGTTCCTGTTCCTGTTCCTGTTCCTGTTCCTGTTCCTGTTCCTGTTCCTGTTCCTGTTCCTGTTCCTGTTCCTGTTCCTGTTCCTGTTCCTGTTCCTGTTCCTGTTCCTGTTCCTGTTCCTGTTCCTGTTCCTGTTCCTGTTCCTGTTCCTGTTCCTGTTCCTGTTCCTGTTCCTGTTCCTGTTCCTGTTCCTGTTCCTGTTCCTGTTCCTGTTCCTGTTCCTGTTCCTGTTCCTGTTTTTAGTTTTTAGTTTTTAGTTTTTAGTTTTTAGTTTTTAGTTTTTAGTTTTTAGTTTTTAGTTTTTAGTTTTTAGTTTTTAGTTTTTAGTTTTTAGTTTTTAGTTTTTAGTTTATAGTTTTTAGTTTTTAGTTTTTAGTTTTTAGTTTTTAGTTTTTAGTTTTTAGTTTTTAGTTTTAAGTTTTTAGTTTTTAGTTTTTAGTTTTTAGTTTTTAGTTTTTAGTTTTTAGTTTTTAGTTTTTAGTTTTTAGTTTTAGTTTTTAGTTTTTAGTTTTTAGTTTTAGTTTTTAGTTTTTAGTTTTTAGTTTTTAGTTTTTAGTTTTTAGTTTTTAGTTTTTAGTTTTTAGTTTTTAGTTTTTAGTTTTTAGTTTTTAGTTTTTAGTTTTTAGTTTTTAGTTTTTAGTTTTTAGTTTTTAGTTTTTAGTTTTTAGTTTTTAGTTTTTAGTTTTTAGTTTTTAGTTTTTAGTTTTTAGTTTTTAGTTTTTAGTTTTTAGTTTTAGTTTTTAGTTTTTAGTTTTTAGTTTTTAGTTTTTAGTTTTTAGTTTTTAGTTTTTAGTTTTTAGTTTTTAGTTTTTAGTTTTTAGTTTTTAGTTTTAGTTTTTAGTTTTTAGTTTTTAGTTTTAGTTTTTAGTTTTTAGTTTTTAGTTTTTAGTTTTTAGTTTTTAGTTTTTAGTTTTTAGTTTTTAGTTTTTAGTTTTTAGTTTTTAGTTTTTAGTTTTTAGTTTTTAGTTTTTAGTTTTTAGTTTTTAGTTTTTAGTTATCCCAGAGAACGGCTCAATTGCAATATCTGAGCCTTATCGAAATCACTCCGCAAAACCACCCGATTTGAAGAGTCTCCAATAACATCAACAACAACTTCACCATCAACCGAAGGCAACCTTAAGTATTTGATACACCATCCCCCAACAGGTACCATGCTGGTTCGACATGACTTGGACCAATATTTACCCTTGGTAAACACGTCCCGGTCCCGTACGAGCATCAGCACCGCTCTAAAGTGACGATGGGCCATTTTTTTATTGATTGCACTTTCCTCGCTAGAGCAAGCCGGACTAATCGAGCAACATCTTCAAAGGTGTACTTGAGAATGTACGACGGAAGTGACGTCTAAACCGAAGGGTTTTGTTTTGTTTGAAAACTTAGTCGGTTTACTTGGAAAACATTAATTTCTTGATGCGGTTTAAGGCTGTACTTGAAAGTGATGTGTTTGATTATCATAATTGCAGTGCAAGTATTGCCATTGTTGGAATGAAAATGGAAACTTAAATACTGTGATAAAAAAATATACATTCATACGAGACATTCCAGAAAGATTTTCGATAAGTTACATCACCACAAAGCATCGAAGATTGAATTGGACTGATTTTTTACTACAAGAACTGACAAGAATCTTGGAACAACTCGTCATGATCAAGGTGTGCAACTTCACCAGAAATCATTGATGGCAAACAAAGTAATTAAAGTGCGGCAATTCTGGGCTGAAATATAATTAGTTTTAGTGCATTTCGTCATTTCGTCTTTTTGATAGCGCGACCAAAGCTTAAGGTGAAAATAAAAAAGATGTTGACTAGGACGTTGTGGGTGGCTAGTTTGTTGGAAACGATTAGAGTGTCTTGAATGTTTTTCTACTCTATATGTTTGAAAGGTTGCATACTTGAATAAAAGCTGACTCTGTAACTTTACTGAGAAAAAAATGTCTTGATTGGATTAGCGAATGATCTAAGAAATCACCATCAATTATTAAACATTATAACCACAAGAAAAAAGATGAGAAAACTACAAGAAATTTTACAAAAAATAATGTAAACTTTGAGATGAAAATCGTTTGTTTTCTAAGTAATCTTTAGATTACAAAGGCTTTTTTATCATAATTCAATTGATTTCAATTGTAAACTATGTTATCATATTAAACAAAAACATTCAAGTATGTTATATTATGGGAAATTCACAGCACTTTTTAAATCTTTAACAATCCGAAGAAGTATTTTCTTTTGTTCAGAACTTGAAAATATTTTTTTTATTTTTTTTTCGTGTTGCTGTGTGAACTTGAACGAACGGAGAACCCGTTCAAAAGCATGATTGCATGAATTATCATTTTAATTTTACGTGGATTTGTAACATTGATGATTTACTTTAAACAGCTGTATCGTTTTTACATACCATACCATACCAAACAGCTTAGAACACCATACGCGGTGCCCGTGCTGTATCAAGAAGGTTGTTCCATGTTGCTCGGTTTTGGGCTGCAGCTCGCCAGTCTCCTAGGTTGCAGATCTTTCTTAGGTCCGCCTCGATCTGATTACCCCATCGTGCACGCTGCGCTCCTGCTCTTCGGCCAGTGCCGCCATCCGGTCGCGTGCGGTCAAAGAGCATCCTGACAGGATGGTCTTTGTCCATCCTCGCGACATGGCCGGCCCACCTGAGCCTCCCCATTCTCGCCAGGGTGACGATGGTCGGTTCTCCCAGCAGTGCGTGCAGTTCGTGGTTCATGCGCCTTCGCCACTCGTTCTGAGCTGTACGTACTCCACCGTAGATCGTTCGCAGCACCTTCCGTTCGAAAACTCCAAGGGCTCGTTCGTCCTCTTGCCGCAGCGTCCAGGTCTCATGGCCATAGAGGGCAACCGGTCTAATCAGTGTCTTGTACAGGGTCAGCTTCGTGGCGCGTTGCACTCGACCAGATGTCAAGGTTTTCCGTAATCCAAAGTAGGCGCGATTCGCGGAGTGGATACGAGTCCGGATTTTAAGCAGGTGTCGTTGTCGGCCGTTACCAGCGATCCCAAGTACACGAATTCGTTCACCTCCTCCAGCACATCGCCATCCACAGCTAAAGGGGTGAGTCTGGGGGGTCAACGTCCTTTGAGCCCCTCCCTTTCATGTACTTTGTTTTCGTCGTATTCATGGCCAATCCAATTCGTCCTGCTTGCGTCTTTAAGGCGGTGTAAACCCTTTTCACTGTCTCTAGGTCTCTCGCTATAATATCAATGTCGTCCGCATAAGCAAGAAGTTGGACTGTCCTGTTGCAAATCGTGCCTCTCGTGTCTATACCCGCTCTTCGCACAACTCCCTCAAGTCAGATGTTAAACAGCGCATTGGATAAGCCGTCACCTTGTCGTAACCCTTGATGCGATTGGAAGGGGTCCGCTAGCTCCCCTGCCACTCGCACGTGACACATCACACGATCCAAGGTAGCCTTGATCAGCCGAGTCAGTTTGTCCGGAAATCCGTTCTCGTGCATGATCTGCCATAGCTGTTCGCGGTCGACTGTATCGTACGCTGCCTTGAAATCGATGAAGATGTGATGTGTGGGCACGTTGTACTCACGGCATTTCTCGAAGATCTGCCGGAGCGAGAAAATTTGGTCTGTGGTGGCCCGAGCGCCAGTAAACCCCGCTTGATAGGGGCCCACGAACCTCCGTGCGTACGGTGTCAGCAGACGGCAGAGGATCTGGGAGAGGATTTTATAGGCCGCGTTGATAAGCGTGATGCCACGGTAGTTGCCGCAGTCCAGCTTATCGCCCTTTTTGTAGATGGGACACACGACACCATCCATCCATTCTTCTGGTAGTTTCTCCTCCCTCCAGATCTTAGAAATCACCAAGTGGATCGCCCTCGCCAACTGCTCTCCTCCATATTTGAAGAGCTCACCGGGTAACCGATCTTTACCGGCGGCCCTGTTGTTCTTCAGCTGCCTGATCTCCTTCTTCACTGTCTCCAGATCAGGTGCCGGGAACTGTTCGTCAGCAGCGGGCGGTCCAAGTTGTGCTTCAAAGCCGTCTCCATGCGCTACATCGCCGTTGAGGTGCTCGTTGAAGAACTGCTGCCACCTGTTCAACACCTCGCCTTTGTCCATAAGAAGGTTTCCCTCGGCGTCCCGACAAGTGTTGGCTTGCGGCGCATAGCCTTTGCGGGACCGGTTAACCTTCTCGTAAAACTTACGCGTCTCGTTCTGCCGGAACAGCTGCTCCATTCCGGCGCGATCGCGATCTTCCAGCTGGCGCTTCTTGAGCTTGAAGACCGTTCTCTGCTGTTTCAGCGCTTGTTTGTATCTGGCCACGTTCTCATCAGTTGCAGCTCTCAGCTTCACCGCATAAGCTGCTTTCTTCTCGTCAAGTAGCCGCTGGCACTCCTCGTCGAACCAGCGCTGCTTTCCAACTCGGACCGTACTACCTAGCGCGGCTTCAGCGGCACTGCCGATGGCCGAGCATATTCTGCTCCATCCATCGTTGAGCGAGGCAGCGCCGAGTTCCTCCTCCGTTGGCAGGCTCGCTTCCAGCTGCTGCACGTAGTGCTGAGCCGCAGCCGTGTCAAGCAGCCGCTCGGTGTTGAACGGCGGTGGGAGCCGGCTCCGTCGTCGGTGGTAGGGGAAAGTGGGGCAAGTGTAACAAGCTAAGGAAATGCTCGTTAGAACCCATTAAAAAGTAAAAAAATCTGTCGGATTTTATTATAATCATCTTATTCTAGGTCTTGACTAAGACTTTGTTTAAACAAGTTTTTAAAAAATCCTGTTTTTTAATGTGAAAAATTGATTTTAAAATTTTTGATTTTCCGTACGTTCTACTCAACTAGTGGGGCAAGACGAGCAACCCGTTGGGGCAAGAGGAACAATGCATGAAAAAATATGGTAATTTGCTAACAATTGAACTGTTATCACTTAGATACATCAGATTAGAATGTTTTTGAATGGTTTCTTCCATTTTTAGATTAAATAATAATATTTTACTAAAAAATTTATCGTTTTTACGAAAAAAATACTACTTCGATGATAAATAGTAAATTTTCATAATATCACTATACTTTGTATGTACAATTTTTTTTAACGATTGTTTATCAGTTTTAAGTTCTTTCATGTATTTATTTCCCAATAAAATATGTTGTTGCAGCAATTCGTAATTATTTCCATACTAAAAATCCATATGGTACACTTGCCCCACCTGAACAAGATTTTAAAAGCTCTCAACAAAAATAACCAAAAGTTAAATCATACTTTGTAATAGGTGCATGTCATTTGTAGGGACACTACTGATCTAGGAAAAATAGCATTTTGATAAAATGAGCCTTAAAACGAACCCTAAGCCTTATTTTGTACTTTCCAAATATTATAAGAAAACAAAGGTTTCGAAAAAAAACTTCATTAAATCTTATGCCCCGTGGCGCTTACGTCATTTTGGCGGTTATGTGGTAGTAGAATCAGCTAATTGCATTGCTAGCAACAATTCCTCATACTGGAAATAATCAAAATTGTACAAATTACGGCCGTAGGAGCGATTGTTCCTCTTGCCCCATATGGTCGTCTTGCCCCACCTTCCCCTACGTCGTCGACAGTTTTGAGTGCATGCTTGCACCCACCAGGTAGTGGTCCGAGTGGATATCCGCACCGCGGTACGTGCGGATGTTCCGTATGTCCGAGAAGAATCGGCCGTCGATGAGGACGTGGTCGATTTGTGTTTTTGTTCGTTGATTAGGCGATGTCCAGGTGACTTTGTGGATGTCTTTCCGGGGGAAGAATGTGCTCCGTACCACCATACCGCGGGAGGCTGCGAAGTTGATGCACCGCTGGCCGTTGTCGTTCGTGACGGTGTGCAGGCTGTTCGGTCCGATCACCGGCTTGTACATCTCCTCCCTTCCTATGCGGGCGTTCATATCTCCGATGACGATCTTGACGTCCCTCTGCGGGCAGCTGTCGAACTTCTGCTCCAGCTTCGCGTAGAACGCTTCCTTCTCGGCATCGGATGATTCCTCGTGTGGGCAATGTACGTTGAAGATGTGATAGTTGAAGAAACGGCCTTTAATCCTCAACCTACACATCCGGTCGTCGATCGGCTCCCAATCTATCACACGACTCCGCATCTTGCCCAACACTATGAAGCCGGTTCCCAGTTTGTTTTCGGCTCCGCGACTCTGGTACATGGTGAGTTCCAAAGCATCATCCTCCCACATCTTCGCTCCCTTCCAGCACATCTCTTGCAGCGCTACAACATCGAAGTTGCTGGGTTTGAGCTCGTTCAACAGAGCGTACTCATACCCATCGAAACGTAGCGATCTGCAGTTCCATGTTCCGAGTTTCCAATCGGTGTCCTTTTCGTGCCTAGGTCTATGCCGTTTGTTCCGGATCCTTATTCCTTCTTGATTGTTCGTAATACTTGAATTTTCGGTATGCAGCCGGATTGGGGCTGCGATACCTAGTCTCGGGGTGGGGCTGCCACCTTGAAGCTACCGAGACCCAGCTCCGGTTTTCTCTCGACACCGTAACGGGGGCCTTTCTCACGAGGCCTAACGGTATAGCTACACCCTCCGAAGAGGATGGAGCCCCCCTTCCCTGTCAGCATACTACCATAGTTCCCACCGGGGTTGGTTACCAGATCTCTCCAATGGTTACTAGTATCCCGGCTAGCACCGCGGGGAGGCCAGGGTATCGGAGTTACTGGACAAGAGGCTAATGGACCACTTGGTGGGTCTATTTTATTCCTGCGGTACTCGAAGCACCTATGGTACGCCATGTCCAGTCGTTCGCCAACCACCGCTGTATCGTTTTTAATGTTTTAAAATTTATTTTGAAAAATACACAATATCTTCGAACCCAATACATTCTTTCTATTCTTATACTTTGACGTCTTTTTTCGATCTATGATCCCTTAATTCATTATTTGTATAGCTATAAAGTGTTCCTTTTGATGAAAAATGGAAATGATAAATCGACGTCGTCGTGCTATCTTGTCGCACCCGCCATTTTGACGTTCCGAGAAAACCGCGTTTTAATGTTTGACCATGAATATTCAAAAACGAGAGCACGCAATGTAAACAATAACAAACACGTTTTGTTTGGCTCACCATTCTGTGCATTGTCCCAAAGTTTGGTTGAAGTTGGTTGCTGGAGTCCCGAGTTATAATAACAAATGTTTACGGTAGTCTAGCTTGTACGTGCGACAAACGCATCCTGACTTTCCTGGCCTGAAATCCCTTTGGCCTTTTGTCGCACTTACATCAATTTTCATGGAGTGACAAGATAGCACGACAAGATTAAAACTACTTTCATATGTAAAGTGACAAAAATGCACGGAGTTTTTTCGGTTTTTGTTGAATATCTCAGGATTGAAATCGAATTTTGGGGATCTGTGAAGGTCAAAAGGTGAGGCATTGTGAGCTGCACAAAATGGCGTTCTGAACTCAATTTGGCCCAAAATGCACGTACGACAAGTTAGCACGATGGCGACGAAATGGCGTATTTAAAAAAAGGTTTATAAATGATTGGACAAGTTTTTCAATGAAAATTAATGTTTCTTGAAATTTTTTAATTTTGTTGTCCTTAAGGCAAAAACTTAAGTAACCAATTCGAAATCAGCCTATTGCAAACTTTTTTTTATTTTTTATATTTTTGATTTGGCTCTAACTATGTTCAAAGAAGACAATTTGTGTCATTGGTTCCCCCATACAAGCAGGGCTGCGGATTAGGGTCATATTTCGAAGGAATCTGACTCCGGCTTTTTGAGTTAAGCCGACTCCGACACCGTCTCCAGCTTTCAGCTCCAACCGACTCGGACTCTAACTTCGGTCTACCAACTCTAGCCAACTCCGACTCCGACTCCAGCTTCCCAAAATGCGTGGACATACCATACCAAACACTCCGGATCTTTTCATTAAAAGTTGGGTTATTCTCTACCAACTGTGTGTGTGTGTGTGTGTGTGTGTGTGTGTGTGTGTGTGTGTGTGTGTGTGTGTGTGTGTGTGTGTGTGTGTGTGTGTGTGTGTGTGTGTGTGTGTGTGCAACCAATCAAACGGAGCCACGCGGCCGCTTCTTACAAATTGAGTTGTTTCCATGTATTTTAGATTTACATTCTATACATGCAAATAACTCGCATAGGCATTTGGATAGTGTTAGCTCTGTCGAGCTTCGGTGACCCATTTCTACGCAGGCTAGCCGTGCGCGAGGTACCTCAGCTTGAACCGACAAGCCCCGCCCTAAAGAACGTTTGCATCAATCGGATTTAAACGTTATTCAGAACTTCCGAGTCCTTGCCAAATGGACAAAGACCCAGCACGTATTTAGTTGGTAGTAATAGTATTCCTAATTCCAGTCAAAGCTCACCAAGCCGTGATGGCACAGTGGTTAGCATTTTTGCTTACCAATCCATAGAACGGGGGATCGAACCCCGCCTCGAGCGACTTTGATTTTTAGTTCATATTACGTATTTCAAGTATTTTAAGTCTTAAGGGTAATTCTCCGCCAACTCACACAGCAGTTGCCCCGACCCCTCTTCGATTTGCGTGAAACTTTGTCCTAAGGGGTAACTTTTGTCCCTGATCACGAATCCGAGGTCCGTTTTTTGATATCTCGTGACGGAGGGGCGGTACGACCCCTTCCATTTTTGAACATGTGAAAAAAGAGGTGTTTTTCAATAATTTGCAGCCTGAAACGGTGATGAGATAGAAATTTGGTGTCAAAGGGACTTTTATGTAAAATTAGACGCCCGATTTGATGGCGTACTCAGAATTCCGAAAAAACGTATTTTTCATCGAAAAAAACACTAAAAAAGTTTTAAAAATTCTCCCATTTTCCGTTACTCGACTGTAAAAAATTTTGGAACATGTCATTTTATGGGAAATTTAATGTACTTTTCGAATCTACATTGTCCCAGAAGGGTCATTTTTTCATCTAGAACAAAAATTTTCATTTTAAAATTTCGTGTTTTTTCTAACTTTGCAGGGTTATTTTTTAAAGTGTAACAATGTTCTACAAAGTTGTAGAGAGTGTCGTGTGAGCAGCAGCGCCGGAAAGATGGATTTTTGTGGCGTTCTTTTTGTGCTGTATTCGTGATCGTGTTCATATCATGCATACGGTGAGGGGGGTCATTGTGCTAATGAATATTATTGCGCGTCATTATCGTGTGAGCAGCAGCGCCGGGAAGATGGATTTTTGTGGCGTTCTTTTTGTGCTGTGTACGTGATCGTGTTCATGTCGAATTATGTGGAAGGTGCGAAGCCGCGTTTTAGGATTCTTGTGTCTTTGTTGTTTTATTTGTGTTTCCATCTGGAGTATTAGTTTTAAAATTTTTTTCATTTTTTACAGCTTCCTGGATTTTTTTTAAATCAAATGTTTACATGTAAATTTGTCTACTCACTATATGATTTATTTAAATGTTCATATTATTCCTTATCCTATTCCTTTCCTGTAATATACCACCTCCTCATACCATATATGATCAAATTGCTTAAATTAACGAAACTTTCTAAAACAGCATGGGAACCATCTGGAGCATTTATGTTTTAAATAACTGTTTTTACAGCTTCCTGGAATCATCTTGATTGTATTTATTATATTTATTTTATTTACTATATTTATTATATTTATTATTTATCATTATTACAAAACTATATGCTTATTAGATAATACACTACAGACTCACATTTACACTTACAAACATTCAAATCATTAAATACATTACGCACTCAACCATTTTCATCGGCCCGATGAAATTCCCTAACCCTCATTCCAAACCTCCCAAAAATATTCCGTTCACTTTTAAAAGTCGCATGGGTTCCTGCACTTTTGCCACTAGTGAACAACAAAAACATCCTCCCAAATCCCCACGGGACTGTATGGGCGTAGCCTTGGAGCACAGTGTGGAAATTTACGTTCTTAGATATTCTTGGTTGTACCGGGCAGCAATCAAATTGTCTAAGAATATTGAATTGACCATTGTGGCACCCCCTACAGCGTGGTGCAGACCCGTTATGCTATGCTATGCTATGCTATAACAATGTTCTACAAAGTTGTAGAGCAGACAATTACAAAAATTTTGATATATAGACATAAGGGGTTTGCTTATAAACATCACGAGTTATCGCGATTCTACGAAAAAAAGTTTTGAAAAAGTTGGTCGTCATCGATCATGGCCGTTCATGGTCACCCGCGACAGACACGGACGACGAAACAAAGAGAAACGCAAAAAGTAACTTTTTCAAAACTTTTTTTCGTAAAATCGCGATAACTCGTGATGTTTATTAGCAAACCCCTTATGTCTATATATCAAAATTTTTGTAATTGTCTACTCTACAACTTTGTAAAACATTGTTACACTCTAAAAAATAACCCAACAAAGTTAGAAAAAACACGAAATTTTAAAATGAAAAATTTTGTTCTAAATGAAAAAATGACCCTTCTGGGACAATGTAGATTCGAAAAGTACATTAAATTTCCCATAAAATGACATGTTCCAAAATTTTTTACAGTCGAGTAACGGAAAATGGGAGAATTTTTAAAACTTTTTTAGTGTTTTTTTCGATGAAAAATACGTTTTTTCGGAATTCTGAGTACGCCATCAAATCGGGCGTCTAATTTTACATAAAAGTCCCTTTGACACCAAATTTCTATCTCATCACCGTTTCAGGCTGCAAATTATTGAAAAACACCTCATTTTTCGCATGTTCAAAAATGGAAGGGGTCGTACCGCCCCTCCGTCACGAGATATCAAAAAACGGACCTCGGTTTCGTGATCAGGGACAAAAGTTACCCCTTAGGACAAAGTTTCACGCAAATCGAAGAGGGGTCGGGGCAACTTTTCCCGATTTCGTGTGAGTTGGTAGAGAATTACCCTTAAACTTTCTCGTTGGATGATGAGATGGGCATCGAACCCAGGACCATTCGCTTACAAAGCGAACACCGTTACTAGTCAGCCACGGCACTCCCTTATTTTTTCTTGTTATGTAATACATGAAAACGTAGATCCAAAAAGGAAAGAGCTCACCGGGATGGGACCACACGAACGAAACATAGAGACGAATCCATTTTTTGACTCGATCATCTCGATCACCATTCAGCATGAATCGATCCCGACAGCACCGAAATTTCCACCAGCAGGTTCAAAAGGTTCTGCTTCTAGCTAGGGCAAGCTCACCCTTGAAGGTCCCTGTCTTCGGATTTGCTTGCCAAACAAAACTGCCACCGTATTTCCAGTTTACGAATCATATTTCTCTTTGACCTCCAATTTGAAAATTCGTCGCTCAGCATTCGTAATCCGACTCTGAACCTCCCGGGCAATCAAAATATTAAAATTAAAATTCACTTAGAAAACTATAACAATCAAATCAAGAAACGAAAAAATCGCCTTGGGTTATTCTCTACCAACTCACACGAAATCGGGAAAAGTTGCCCCGACCCTCTTCGATTTGCGTGAAACTAAGTCCGAAGGAGTAACTTTTGTCCCTGATCACGAATCCGAGGTCCGTTTTTTGATATCTCGTGACGGAGGGGCGGTACGACCCCTTCCATTTTTGAACATGCGAAAAAAGAGGTGTTTTTCAATAATTTGCAGCCTGAAACGGTGATGAGATAAAAATTTGGTGTCATAGGGACTTTTATGTAAAATTACCGATTTGATGGCCTACTCAGAATTCCGAAAAAACGTATTTTTCATCGAAAAAACACTAAAAAAGTTTAAAAAATTCTCCCATTTTCCGTTACTCGACTGTAAAAAAAATTTGGAACATGTCATTTTATGGGAAATTTAATGTACTTTTCGAATCTACATTGACCCAGATGGTATTTTTTTCATTTAGATCAATTTTTTTTCATTTTAAAATTTCGTGTTTTTTCTAACTTTGTTGGGTTATTTTTTAGAGTGTAACAATGTTCTACAAAGTTGTAGAGCAGACAATTACAAAAATTTTGATATATAAACATAAGGGGTTTGCTTATAAACATCACAAGTTATCGCGATTTTACGAAAAAAAGTTTAAAATGTAAATGCTAAAAAATGTAGTAAATGTAGTAAAATGCTCTAATCCCTTTCCGGTTTTTGTTGAGAATTGCTCATGTGAGAATGTGAAAAGACACAACCTTTAAATCAGATTTGAAATGGCCTCAAGGCAAGATGGTTACTCGACTCCCATTTTTGAAAACTTTTTTCGTCACATAACTAAAATTCACAAAAAAATGTATTTTTCATTTTCCTTAAATTATGATTTTAACAATTGAAATTAAAGCACTAATAATCTTGATTTAGAGAACAATTAAATTTCGATAAATAATTGACTTGAGATTCCGGCCTACACTCCAATGATGTTTAAAATAAATCGCATTAGTAGCAAAAGTGCCTAAAAAATTTATATTTATCAGCTCCTGTATGCTTACAGCCGTTTATTCAAAATCCTAGTAGAAACTATCATTTTCAAAGTGGAATGTCATATTTGCCAAATAAAATTCTTCTGTGTTTTAACATATTAATGCGCAAATTTATGAAATTTGTACAATGCCGCCCGTATTTTCCGATCGTTTTTTCAATCCTAACAAATCAAAGTCACCCTACCGCCACCCTGTGTCCACTTGAAGTTTCGCTCCAATTCTGGCCTGCTATCTTTCGTGGCCAGTTTACCTCTCTTGCTGTCGTGCCCAACGTCGACTCTGTTATCAGTCGTGTGAAGAAAAGCACACAAAAAAACCCATCGTCTTTGGCGTTCCACCCGCGAGTAGAAACAACTGATAACGGCCACAAGAAACGGTCAAGAGGTTCACACTTCACACCTGTCTGGTTGATTCGGACTGAGACGTGGGCTAGAAATTGTCTCCCGCCACTGACAGACAGTCACTTCCGAGGTGTCGCGCGGTTTGAACGCGAAATTTTCCCACCCCTTCTCTCTGGGGGGTAATTTGAGTTTTTTTAAAGTGTGAAGTTAGTCAAAAAATGTGATTAACTGTGTCAATTCTCAAGTGAAAGTGTAACGAAGCAGATAATAAGAAGAAAAAAGCAGCTCTAAATCACGCAGATCCGGAAATCAAAGAAGAAACAACCAGGAAGCTGAAAATTAAAATTTATGAATCAACTAACACGCTGGGCGTGGGTGGGTTAACGTGAGTTAGGACCCCACCAGGAAGGGGAGTGAATAAATAAAATCAATCTTCTCGTGGGGAAGAAGCAAGTGGAACGAGAGCAGTGATAATAATGGCGTGTTTCGCGAAATTTTTCTCCCGAAAGCACGGTTCATTTAACCTGCCCGACGCCACCGGTGGAAATGACGGCATTGTGGTGAGTTGGAAAAACTCCGGGAAAAAAGGGCGAAAGTGTGTTCAGGAAGGAGTAATCAGTTTTTGATGAACTGATGGATGCTTATTTTTGATTTAGTATGGTAATTTGCTCAGTATGATGGAAGGAAAACGGAATTATTCAAAATTTCCAAAAATATATCTTCACCATGCTGCTCTTAGCAACTTATTTTGTCATACTTCTTCTTTCACACGTATGCTTTCTTTAAAAAGCTACTGAAATTTGAATTTTGAGAAAATCAATTTTGAGATAACTTTCCTCGGAAGTTATGATTTTAATTGCATAAACAAGCAAGACTAAAATTTTTAAAGGAGGAATTATTCAATATTGAAATGTTAGTCTTGATTCAAAAACATTTAAAATAATGTTTTCGAAGAGGTCGGAAAATTTCACGACTGTTTCATTTTTTTTACCATTGAAAATCGAACTATTAGTTGCTAAGATGTCGACATTAAAAAATGGTGGGTTGTTTGGGTGAGACTTGTCTCTTAGACAATTTTTTAGCTAATTTTCTGAACTCTTAAAAAATATGGTCATCCATGGTTACTACCAGAGATGGCAAATGCAAAAAAAAAAACTATCGAAAAGCCCTCGTTTGATTTATGACCTTGCAGTTACAGAATTCACTATTATGGTGAATGAAGCATTTGTAGCTTTTTGGAGGCCCATCGGCAAATACTTTCCCTAGTCTAATTTTTTTTAAATCAAAAATGTGCAAATATTTCTCTGACAAACGTTTAAACATGATTTTTGACATTTTCCAAAAATCACTATTATTCAAAAAATCATAACATTATAGGCTCAAATGTTGCGGGTTTTGGTCTCCTAAAACAAATAAAAAATCTCAAAAATCAAAAAAAAATACCAGTTTTGGGAAAGTTGCACAAAAATCACCAAATTTTGTTCCGTGTACATATTATTTTCTTAACTGTCCTCATAAATACCTAAAACTTTTCCAAAAATGCAAGTGATCATAAAATTCCCTCAAAAGTTGCAGATTTTCGAAAATTTATGTATGGATTTTTTTAAACGAATCCAACTTTAGTTGGAAATATTTCAAAACGTTAAACTTACCAATTTTTCATACCGGACAAAATTCGATCAGAGACGTTTAGTGCTTTTCTAGCTTTTTCTTAGTGAGGAGACAAACATGTTAGTAAAGCTTGCTAATAAAACCAACGCTTTTCGTTTAGAATGTGAAAGAAAATGGTTGAACTTTTGTATTTCTTTTATTTGATGCAAAAAGTATTACATTTTTTTTCCTTCGGGAAGATATTAAGTCTGGGGTGAGATTGAATAAATGTTTAAACGGTTTGCATTAAAAGTAGAAATCTGGAGTTTTTTTTAAAGGACCAATAAACCAAATTTCCAGTTTTTTGCTTTTTGGGAGTTTTTGAAACCGCCATGAGTCAGGGGTATTGAAAAACACCCAAAAAGCAAAAACTAGAAATTTGGTTTATTGGTCCTTTTTTTAAAAAAAAAACTCCAGAAATTATCTAATTTCATCATATTTTGAAGGAAAAAATATTGTCGAAGCCATTTAAATAGTTTTAAATTACGAGAGGTAAATCATTTTTAAAACACATATTCCCCACACTGGCGGTACACAAATTCTGTTTTGAACATTTAGTTTTTGAGAAAAAACATATTAAATAGAATCAAACATAACATTTAGTTGTTTTTAACTTCTTGTCATCCTCTTTCCTTTTTCGTTTTTATTTGAAGAGCAAAAAAATCACATGTCATTTTAAAAATGAACCATGAAATTATATGTTTAAAATACATATAATTATGTTGTTGAGTCTGATTTCGATCCAAAACTAGGAGCGCTCTTATTTTTTTTTTTGAATTTTTAGAAATTTTTTGCTTTTATTTTTAATTTTATTATAATTGTAAACAAAGATATTCGCAAAACTTTTGATTGGAAGAAAATTTCTATCGACCCAGTTTTATTTAAATTTTTATATCATAGTTGAACATGATTTATTTGTTGTTCCGATTTCATCCATTTTCAAGAGACATACACTGAAAAAAAATTAAAGTACTAAATTCCTAAATTCTAGGAATTTTGACTCCTTTCCTTATTAAGTAACCCAAAAAACCCGATTACTAAATAAGGAAAAGAGGAAAAATTCCTAGAATAAAGGAATTTGGAGCTATTTTTTTTTTATTTTAGTGTATAGGGGAGAGTGGGGAGACTTGATTCCCGAGGACAGTTGATCTCTAGCCTGTATCTAGTTAGCATGTGGTTAAAAAAATATCTTTGTTCTAGAAAGTTTTGTGAAATTTACTCTATTTGATTGTGAAAAACAAAGAAAAAAATTGTTCAGATTGAGTTACATACATTTGTATAAAAAGTGCTACACATAAACTCCACTTTTTCTTTGTTTTGATGTGATTAGAAAACACTTAAAATTTATTCATACGGCAATTCCCCACGAAAACAGCATGATTCGAAATAAAACGATCGATTGGGCTCAATTTTTTTCAGGGGAATCCTTGGCCGAAATAATTAGACCCGTTTTTATTGGGGTGGTCCAAAAAATGGGAATTTTTACCGATTTTTGCAAAAACCACATTTAAAAGAAATCATAACTCCAAACCATTTTAACGGATTTTAGCTGTCTTGGATGCAAACGAAATGGTATTAGATACGCTTTTAAGGAAAAATAGTTCAAAGTTTAAATATCTTGGCTAACATTTGAAAATGCTTTTTTGAGGGTCTCGGGACCAAAGAGCCTATGCCTGATTCTTCGAAAAATTTTACATATAAAAAAATTGTGAAGTTATTTTTCAATATTCCGAGACAACTAAAATCGGTTGAAATGGTGCGGAGTTATATTTTTTTTTTTTTGAAAAATGTGGTTTTTGTGAAAATCGGCAAAAAAAATCCCATTTTTAGGACCACCCTAATGGCCAAACAACAAAAAAATACGGGTCTAATTATTTCGGCCAATTAACCCCCAGAAAAAATTTGCGCCCATTCGAAGAAATTTTTTAATCGAATCATGCTGCATAAAAATGTGTTTTATACATGAATTGTTTGATAAACTTGTCAACTACAAATCCCTTACGCATTTGACGTAAAATTTATCGTCATACAATTTTTACCATCAATGATTTAGAAAAGTGCAATTAGTCACTGGAATCAGCTTCAAGATAAATTAATTGGTTTAGTTTGGGTTTTTAGTATTTCGTACATGGTAGATAACTTCCTGCAGTTTGAACCATTTTTCAAATATTTTGTAAACACGAATTACCAGCTTTTGCAAAAATGCTCATTTTTGGTCAAACAAAGAATATTTTAAGTTTTCAAATATTGTACATACTAAACTTGTTATACTTTGAACAAAAACGATAAAGCTTTATGTAAAGTTGCTGTAACTGATAGAAAATCGATAGTTTGGATGAATAAGAAAAAAAATATTTAAGAAAAATGTTGAAAGGGGTATCAAGTGATTCCTAACATTTTGAAAATGCGTGATTAAAATATTTGTTTTTTAAACGTTTGGCATGACTCGAAAAGTTTAACCCTTTACCGCACATTTTTTTTTTAGAAAATATTTATTTTTCCAGTGTTCAGGAGGTTATTATGAGCAATGTGTTTTTCTTGTTTTATTTTTAGTATTTTAATATTCATTTATCTTGTTTAGTTTATGATTGTTTTTGGTACACAGTAAAAAATAATGTAAATTTGGAAGCTGTAATTTTGAAAGGTTAAATATTACCTCTTTTATGATGTAATTTTACCTCAATTTAGACTGAAAAAGTGACATTACACCAGAAAAGTGGTAAAATTACACATTTCCAGAGGTAAAATTACACCTTTTTCTGACATAAAAGATGTACCCCTTCCGAGATGTAATATTACCATGATTTTTTTTTCTGTGGAGTATTTGGCCTATTCTATATGTGCATTTTGCCTAACTAGTTTTTACACGTTTTTACAGTCACTTTTTAATTTTTTTTGCATGTTTTTCACATTTTCTGCTAAAGAATGGCATCATTTGAATTGCAAAAAAGCGTTGATGAATTGTCTGGGACACCACAAAAAATACTGCATACTTCTTTTTACTGAAAATATAGGAAATGTTTGTAAAAAACACAGCCAAAAATGTCATTTTTAAAACCATAGGCAAATTCACATTAAACAAGTTAAACATCCAACCCTGAAATTTTAAGAGTTCTTCTTTCCAATGCTTTTTAAAGATCAAAAATTGGTTGGAAAATTGATTTTTAGCGATTTTCTAAAGGCGGGGTTAGGTTGTAAAGGGTTAACACTTATCAGCCAAACAAAGTTGAATGTTTAAGCTTTTTTTTTTTTTTGAGTTCGGAAAACCACTCACACTCACAAATCGAGTAGGCTTCCTCACAGCAAACACTCTCGTTACTCACCGTGAGTGTGAGGGCTGAGTAAATTTACTCATATTTGAGTAAAATGAGGGCGTGAGTAGGCCGTTTCCAACAGTTTGTTATTTATAGAATCAATGAACATATCAATCCAAAATCAAACGTCTTTATCAATCGGTTGTACATTCGAGGTAGCGTCAATGTCTATAAATCCGAAGGTTTTGTGTTGATATTAATTAGGCATAAACTTTTTTTTTGCTGTCTACTATATTTTTTTTCATTGCTGAAAAGGAAACCTTGGATTGTCGAAGTCCAGCGGATGGCGGATGGGCAATTATTTTCATAATTTTAAGATGGGCGACCGGTCGAAATCTGTTGTGGATTGACCTACCGCGGGAAAAATCGGAGGCCGCAGACGGGCGCAGCTTCTGCGGGTGGATGTTGGCAGCCATACCAAAAGAAGATGGCCGTGTTGTTGTGGGTAATGGTCACTCCCTTCGACAGCTGTGCAATTGTGGCCATTCCCGGTCGCTGTCAGTTCTACCAATATGTCTTGCCTAAGAACCAGGACACGCCAGTGGAGCCTCAGCGAATGCCGGTGGCCCTAGCCTAAAGCTGTCCAAAGCACTGGATCGGCTTTTTTTAAATTATCAGTGAACCTCCAAGCCAAAGCCACCGGCGGCTACTGCAACTTCTTCGGGATGTCCCGATTCTGCAGCATAACACATTTATACTACTGTCGACGACTGGGAGTGGCCACTTACCTCAGCAACACGGCCATCCACTGCTGTTAAAGCTGTTAAAATCCACCCGCAGATGCATTCCTAGTCTAAACAACCTCCGACCTATCCGTCGGTAGGACAAAACTCGCTGAAAAAAACAGATAAAAATCAGGATTTGAACCATTGTGATAAAAAAACTTCTAATTGATAGCACTGCGCCTCTACCATCAGGATTACTTTTCCGTTGTTGAGTGAGCAAGAAATTCACCAATGTAGAGTTTGACATCTCGAAATTTGTTTTCGAAAATAGCCCTCATGAGCCCTCATAGCCCTCTTTGTGAGTAAATGAGCAAAGCCCTCACACTCACCGAGAGTGTTGAGTAATTTACTCGCAGGTAACTAAGTTTTTCCTCATGGTTGAGTAACCCGTGAGTGAGTTTCCGAACTCTGCTTTCAAAAATGCAAAAAGTTTCAAGATTTAAAAAACTCGTTATCTTCAGAACAGTTTAACTTGCCTTGAATATTTTAACAATATTTGATTTAGCTTATTGACAATATTTTGGATTTTTTTTTTGTAAAAGTACAGGTTTGAATTATTTAACTTAATAAAACACATGTTATCTGCAGTTGTTTTTTTTATTTCCGTCTTTTCTTTACATTTTTTCTGCTCTTCATATAATTGTTAGATTTTGAATTGTTTGAAAACGATAATCTGATTTTTGAATTTGATTTTTTGAAGTATCCTTATCAGCCCAACATAGTTGAATGTTCAAGCTTGTGATATATGGAGAGAACTATATGCGATACAAAAAAGGGGATCAAGTCTCTCCACTCTCCCCTACTGATAAAATCTAATGAGCAAATTTATTTGAAACATACCGTTTTTTGTAAATTTCATAAAGGTTTGTGAAACATGCATTTTACACGAATACTTGGCTTCATTGAACATTTTATTTAAATTGATTTGAAAAGCTCGTTACCTCAGATCAGTTTAACTTGCCTGGAATACTTAAACACTATTTGACTTAGTTTATTGACAATGATTTAATTGTTTTTAATTTAAGTATAGGATTAAAATTAATCAACTTGAAAAAATACATGTTATCTGCATTTTTATTTTTTATTTTCGACTTTCTATCACATTTGTAATGCTATTCACATAATTGTTAGATTTTGAATTGTTTAAAATAGTAGTTTATGCAACAAGTTGCAAAAAGAGTGTTTTTTCAGCACGAGTCGTACATTTATCCAACGAGGTTCACCGAGTTGGATAAATACGAAGAGTGCTGAAAAAATCAAGTTTTGCAACGAGTTCCATACAACATTTTTTGCAATTCCAAAAAACACACACTGAGTGAAATTTTATGTCAAATTTTCATGTATTTTGTCAATAAATCGTTCAGATCAAAAAAATGTTGAAAAGTGTTACTTTTCAAAACAAGTGCTGAAAAGTTCAACTTTTCAGCACCCATTTGAGTGCTGAAAAGTAGAACTTTTCAGCATTTATTTTGAAAAGTGTTGCTATTTGATTCTGTTGTTTTTGGTACAGAAAAGTAGGCTATTTCGTCGTTCAAGAATGACAGGAAAAGTAGGGGAAATTCTCGTATCTTTGGCAGGTTAAGCACTCGCTCCTAATTCCATCCAATTTGCTGATTTTCACTATTTAAACAATTAATTTTGCAAAACTTTTGATAGAAACTTGCTTGCTCACTTCTTATTGAGCTATTTATCACTCGATTTCTGTTGAAATCGCTTTTAATGAGCTTTGATTGAATGTCAAAATTCTGACCTGCCAACATTAGAGGCACGCTGGAATTAGATGCTGTTCCCCTAAGTAGTTTCACGACGGAATTGCAAAAACGGTAATTTTCAACACATAAACGCTTTTTGGTTCTTGGACTAGAAAATTCGGTAAAATTTTGCCCAAAAAAATATTAAATTTTGTTTATGGAAATCATGGATAAATCTATGACAATAGCATTTTTAACCAAATTAAACATTATTTTTATTGGCAGGGAATTAAATTTAAATCAATTCTTCCGATAGTAGTGTGATCAGGGATTCCAATTTTTTAATACACGACGAAACTGAAGCGTTTATTGACGTCAACTTTAAAATTGTCCAGTTGTTTATTTAACAGTTCAGCTTTTTTGTGATTTTTATGACATGTCATCAGTGACTCATCACTTTAAAATGGCAGAAAAAGTATTTTCTAAAAAGGAATTGCAAAATTACTTTATAACTCCTTTTTTAATTCTGCAAGTTTACGCGTACTCGTACTAGTACGAAAAAAAAAACGTAAATCACCACCGTTATCAGTGGCAATTTTTTGCGATACCCGCAACGTCACAAGTGTCACACTTTGTCAACTGTTGCTGCTGTTTTTTAATGATTATTTCCTAACATCAGCCAGCCAGTTTAAACCTATCGACATTTGATAAGCTTCTTTTGTTGGGGGTAATTTGCAAAAAAAAATGAACGGTCAGTAAAATTAACATTTTTTTTAAACTCTAAGCTTTGAAAAATATTTGAATGACTTTTAACGTTTTCGCTCGCATTTTTTTTTTAATTTAAATTGTGAGAACTTTACCAGGTCAATTGTCCAAATCGGTTTATTTTCACCACGGCAACGTGCTTTCATCGCCGCTATCTTGCCGTGGCGCGCCGTTGAATATTTTCGGACGCCGTCGTGACATTCCAAAGTCATCTTATCAGTTTGGAAGCTTTGATCGGGGGAGAGCCTTTTGGGGGGATTACTCATAGGCCATTAACAGATAGGCAGTGGAGACCTGAGTGAGCATTGTTTTCCACCGATGATAGAGTAGAGGTTGTTTGGTCAGAACATTTCCTCGGAACAATCAGTGCAAAAGGCTTGCAAAGGCTGACGAATACACTCTTCAACCAATCTCCTACTAATTGGATGTTACGAAGGGCGCCTCGGAGTGGTTTGTTTGTGGAATTATTTTTCACCGGGGGAAATCCTTTCGAGCCAATCAGCTTTGGGCCCTTTGAGCGATTTGAGCGGGAAACAATGGGCGAATAATTGGTAGGCATCGAGAGCTGCACAATGTTTTTGAATGTTTGATTGTGAAATCATCAGCATAAGCGGATTTTATTTTTGCAGTAATTATGGCAAGATTCCGTGGAACTTTGAAATGCTTTATTTAAATACTTTGTAAAGGAAGGTTCGAATTTAAATGATTTTTTATTTGAATAAAGGCAAGGATTCAATTCTCCAGAACTTCGCAATTTTTGTTGATGCTGCAAGCCCTTTTGCATAATAAATTTTTCAATGCAGGTCTTCATACAATTTTGCATGCTAGTGTTTCAAAATGGGCTTATGAATATTCTAATCTTGAAATCTGTATCCCAGAAATTCAAAAGTTGGAACGTCCCATTCAATTGACAAAATCCCCACCCATTCAACGCCTTTCTGCACCCTCAAGAAGCGTTACAATGTTCGCAACACTCCCCCTGATAACTATCACTTGATTGCTGGCTGCTGCTGCTGTTGGTTGCTTCCGTCCACGTTGTCCTAGGCAACGACTTCTTCGTCAAACTGCAACCAGGCAACCCACCCACCCCCGAACAGTCCGTTATCAACGACGACAAAAATACGACCAAACACGGTTAGTCACTTGGAAGTAATTACAAGGTTTCACCCACACTTCAGGGTGGTACGGGGGAGATAACAGCTCGATGAAGAAGGGTGTGAACTGCGGTTCACAACAAATTTCGAGGTAATTAAAATCTACTTTACTTGCTGTGAGCTCATCGCCGATGAATGGATGTGCGTCAACGTTGAGTGGGGAGGGATATTTGGATGCGGTTGCCGGTGCGGTCTTGGACGTCATAAGATCGTTATCGCGATGCAGGTATCGCGGTTGATTTTGTTTTGTTTCAAGGAAATTGTTGGACAACATGTTTTGGGGGCGCAAGCAACGTCAATCAAATCAATTTGGTTGCTGCCTAGCGCAGCTTTTTCTTCGAGTTCTTAAAGTTCTCGAGGCTAATGAAGTTCTTGAAGTTCTAGGTGTTTTCAAAATTAGTCAAGCTACTGAAGTACTGATAGGTCTCTAAGATTTTGATGCGGCAGATGTTTTTTGAGTTCAAAAATTTGATAAAGTTCTTCAAGTTTTTGGTAGACTAACTTACTGATACCTTGCTTAACTTCAAGAAGCCCTTGAACTTTCCAATATGTCAGCCATACAGTCTATTATAATCACTGAAGCTATGAAGATATGGTCCAGGTTCAAATATCGCTGACCTCTTACATATTGTGGAGATAGACCCAAAGCTTACTCCAGACAATTCTTGGTTAACCGAGATCATCCTCACATATCAATAAAGTATTCGATCATTCTCATCAAAGCTGTGCGGATATGATCTGCGTTTAAAAAAAACTTTACTCACTTTAGTCAGACGTATGGACTCTGTTTTCAAAATCTTGCTATTCTGAACTATTCCTTAGGAAACCTTTTCACTTAAAATTTCAAGAACTTTAGCAAGACCTGAACATTCCAGAAGTTCCAAAACCATTTCTCAAAATCTTCAAACTTCTCAATTCCAGCCCGTCCGAATAAGCACCACCGTCTACGATCGCGAGTTCAACCCGGTACGATATGGATCCCCAGCACCCAACGGAAAACTATCCCCAAAGGGCACCCGCGAGTCCGGCCTTGGCAGTCTGGACGAGCAAAACACCACCTCCAACGAGTCCTCCTCGACGTACGAATCCAGCTCAACGAAGCCAACCCCCGCGCCACAACCTCAGTTCACTCGCAAAGTGGCACCCACGGTCAAGAGTAGTCCTCCCCCCAAGGACCGGATAAGTGCCAGCTCGGCGGAGTACGTAAACGTCAACCAGGAACTGCTAAAGGAGATCCAGCAAACGAAAATACTCTTGCAGCTGGCGCTGGAGTCCAAGCTGAGAAGTGAGCCCAACAACGACGACAAGGTCCAGCTGGTCAAGCTGAGGCAGGAGATCAAAGAACTCCAGAACAGGATCAGCCAGACGGAGGTCATTCGGGCGATCCAGGAACCGATCGTGCAACGACAGAAGGTCCAGCAGACCAGTTCGAATCTCGTCCCGCAGCCAAAGTTCGTCCACCAGCGAAAGAAGGCCCCACTGAAGCCCCTGCAGTCGGAGACTTCGGACGATTACGACACGATAACGCTGTCCAGGCTGGTGGAGGAGTCCGTCCCAGAAGTCTTCACATCGGAGGAGGACGAGCCGGATCCACCGAAGCTGCCTCCACCTCGGATCAGCGTAAGCAGGCTTAACAACAGTGATGACCACGGTGATGACGATACCTCGCAGGACGAGGAACCCACACCACCCAAGTTACCCCCACCCCGGACACCACCCGAGATCAACGGCATGATTAGCCGAGCGGAGCACATCCAAGTGAGCCATGAAACAATAAAGACGATCCCAGAACCCACCGTTCCACCCCCAAGTCGCGATCCTCCACCGACCCCAATCGAGGAACCCTCTCCCAGCAAGTTCCCCCAACAGCGAGAATCCCAAGACTCGAACCCACCACCCAAGATCGAAGAACTCAACAACAGCCGGTCGGGAATCCTAAAAAAAGCTCGCAAAGAGGGCGTCGTGTCGGACAAGCCCGAGCCGAAAACGTCCCGCGAGATCGTGATCCCAAGCCATCCAAAAACTCGTGACGCCGAACTACTCATCAAGAAGGCGATCACGGTGAACGAGTTCCTGAACAACCTCATGGACGAGGAACGGCTCAAAGCCGTTACGGACGCGATGAGTCCGATGGTGTTCCCACCCAACAGCTACATCATCAAGGAGGGCGACATCGGGGCGCACTTTTTCGTGTCCGCCGAGGGGACGTACGAAGTGGTGGTCGAGAACAAGGTCATCAAGTCCTTTGGCCGCGGCGTGGTCTTTGGCGAGCTGGCCATCCTGTACAAGGCGAAACGGTTCGCGTCGATTCGGGTGACCACCGAAGCGAAGGTGTGGATGCTGGAGCGCAAGATCTTCCAGAAGATCATGATGAAGAGCGGGAGGAAGGAGCGCGAGGAAAACGTCAAGTTCCTGAGTACGGTGTCGATTCTGAGGGATCTCCAGATCGAGAAGCTGCACAAGATCTCCGACTTGCTGAAGCGGGTAAGACGAAAAACGTCAACCTAACTTAAAGTCATTTACACCAACCTTACTTGCAGGAATTCTACGCGACCGGATCGACGATCATTCAGCAGGGAGATCCGGGCGATAAGTTCTACATTATCCGCGGGGGTAGTGTGAACGTGATCAAGACGGATCGCAGTGGGACGGATAAGCTGGTGGGGACGCTGCAGAGGGGGGCGTACTTTGGGGAGCAGGCGCTGCTGCACGAGGATCGCCGGTTGGCGAGCATCGTGGCAAATCCACCCGGGACGGAATGCTTGACGCTGAATCGAATGTGAGTACAGCGTTTTGCTTTGAAAAAATCTGAGAAGATCTTGAGGAACCTTTAGGGTGGTCCAGACCTGTCTTTGTTACCTTATATGTAAAACCAAAAATTGAAAGAGAAAAATAGGGTAAAAAAGACGTTAGTCACTACAAAATATGACCAAAAATCGATATTTTGAGAATTCTGAGGGTAGATTCAGATTCAGTGGGAAAAATTACATGGAAAACATATAGTTGGACAATTTTCGAATTTTGTTAAGTTGGTCCCATAAACTTTTGCCTTGAAAATTACACATTTTCAAATGAAGATATCTCTAGTTTAACCTTCCTACGGTATTGGGGTCTTTTTCGGTATTTTTAAAAATTCAATTCGCCATATTTTTGGTTCTGTAAACTGCCGTTCTACGCATAATTGTCCCATGTTCAAAAAAGTGCAACTGAGAAAAACGCGATTAAAATTTTTCGATCGATTTCTGTGTTTCTACGCATAATTGTCCCGTGGGTCCCTATTCGCCCTATATGTCCCTAATCACCCCGGTTAACATTTTATCACCCTTATTTGTAATCTTCTTACAGCTAAACAGGTACACAAGATAAAATGCTTCTGAAAACTCATTATTTCTTGATAGAAAATCCTTGGTGGGACAATTATGCGTAGAATATTAACGATGGGTTGTTTTCAGTGATTTTCTGAACAAAGATGATTTTATGTGTTTTTCTGAAAATATACGTAAAATTAAGCTTAAAAATGATAAAAAGTCATAATCGTCCAAAAATGACATGAAACAATCATACGTAGAACGGCAGTAAAGGCCTTGAAATTTTCTGAAATTAAAATCAAAACCAAATTATTCGCTCTACAGCCTTGCCTTGACGTTCAATTGCGAGATTCCTACTCGAAACTAGGTATCCGAAGGCTTGATTGTTGAAGCAATTGCAAACCTCTATTTACACCTTAGCTTCCATCCATCCCGGGATTCAAACTGACGACCTTTGGATTGTAAGTCCAACTGCCTACCATCAACTCCACCGAGACAGGACCCAGGCAGACTGGGTGAGAGGCAATGACGCTTACCCCTACACCACGGGTCCCAGCAATGCTATGATATTTAAAAAAATATTATGAAAATTTTAGTATAAGGACTAACAGAATTCAGAATTTCTCCCATTGAAATATAAGTTTTGATTCAAACAATTTCAAAATATTTTATCGAAAGAATCACAAAATTTTACAAACGTTAAATTTTTAACATTGAGTATTATTTTTTGAGATAATGGTACGGGTCCAGCCGTAAAACACGTGGTCATATTAGGAAGGGGGAAGGGGGGGTTTCACGAGGAGGGGGAGGGGGGTCCCGATACCCAAAAAATGCCCACGTGGTTCATGGATGAACCCTATTAGAAATTTAAAGGCTGTTTGGATGAGAATTGGAAAACTTCAATTTTCTAGTTTCTTTCCTTTTATTCGCTGTATTTCAGCAACCAGAGGTCGAATCTTCAATGTCTCTTAGGCAGTTTTATTGGAAATTTTACGAATTCGAAAACGATATTCTTGGAATGGACAATCATGGACACTATTTTAAAAATCTAAAAGCGGGATTTTTCAGTTGAAATTGAACATTGAGTGACTATATTTTCAAAAAGGTGCACCTAACCAAAGAATATGTACTTTTTGATTGCAAATTTGATTTAACACTAAAAATTAAATTCAATAAAATTTCTGGGCAAAATCTTCTATTTTTTCCAAAAACATTTTTTTTCAAAAAATCGTAACTCGGCGGCAAAATGTTTGTCCATACTTCTGTATGCAAAAAAAAACGTCAACTCAAAAATCGTCACTCCAAGCTGATTAAGCTTTATGATTTCTGCTCTTTAAACAAAAAATCGGGATTATGTTTTAGAAAAACCTTCAGACTTGATTTTCAGAAATGATCATTTTTAGGGTATTTTAACCACCCTAGTTTTTAAGGCACCCAACAATTCTTTTTTAATCCGGCTGAAACCTTTTTGGTGCCTTCGGTTTGTTCAAAGAAGCCATACTGCATCATTAGCTTGTCCATACAGTATGTAAAAAAAGTATTTACACCCCTTGGGCACTATGCACATTTTGTGATGAAACATGTAAAAAATTTAAAGTTTGACAGAAACCTAGTACTACGTTTTGTTCAGAAACTCATGCCAAACATTTCGCTACAAAAAGCTCATGAAAAGATGATTTCTATAAAAAGTTATATAACAAATACTATTACGAAAATAAAAAAGGTGCAAAAAAAGTTTGTACACCTTTCGAAAAATTAACATAAATAATGTTATTTGTTGGCAAATCACCATAAATCCAGTCTCCCAACTCCAAATAGGCATCCTTGACTGATTAAAAAAATAATTTGGATTGATTATAAAGTTTACTAACTACTTAGTATAAAAGTTTATATAACTCTGGAAATTCTGTAAAAAAATTATCTAAACTTAATTTTGCAAACTTTTAACTCAAATAAATGTCAATATATTACCAAAGAATTGCTAAATAAACATTTTGGAGTGGGTATAACACCGTTTTGGGGGTATTTGTATCGATAGAATAGATTTTTCGTTGGAATTTCGTACCAACCCGGAATTACGTCGTCGGAAAATCCGCCGGCATCTGAACCGGTCCACAATTCACAAGTCAACCTATGTGGCATCAAAAAGGGCATAAAATTTCCGATCTTTTGATACCCATACATTCAGGTTTTCTATAAAACCCACGTTTTTAAATACCTAAGCAAAAACGTTGTTATGGTTTCGTTTGAGCAACCTGCCAAAAATGTATGGAATTTCGTAATTTTTGTTCTCGTGGATCAAACTTACTTTTTGCCCAGGTATTTAAAAACGTAGGTTTTAAAGAAAACCTAGATGTATGGGTATCAAAAGATTGGAAATTTTATGGACTTTCCGATGCCATTTACTTGCGAATCGTGGACCGGTTCGGATGCCGGTGGATTTTCCTAAGACGTAATTTCGGGTTGGTACGAAATTCCAACGAAAAATCTATACTATCGATACAAATACCCCCAAAACGGTGTTATACCCACTCCAAAATGTTTATTTAGCAATTCTATGGTAATATATTGATATTTATTTGAATTAAAAGTTTGCAAAATTAAGTTTAGATAAGTTTTATATAGAATTTCCAGAGTTATATAAACTTTTATACTAAGTAGTTAGTAAACTTTATATTCAATCCAAATTATTTTTTTAATCAGTAAAGGATGCCTATTTGGAGTTGGGAGACTGGATTTATGGTGATTTGTCAACAAATAACATTATTTATGTTAATTTTTCGAAAGGTGTACAAACTTTTTTTGCACCTTTTTTATTTTCGTAATAGTATTTGTTATATAACTTTTTATAGAAATCATCTTCTCATGAGCTTTTTGTAGCAAAATGTTTGGCATGAGTTTCTGAACAAAACGTAGTACTAGGTTTCTGTCAAACTTTAAATTTTTTACATGTTTCATCACAAAATGTGCATAGTGCCCAAGGGGTGTAAATACTTTTTTTACATACTGTATAATGTTGTGAGAAAACAAAACCAGGTGGCCCTTAGTATTGAAGGATGAACCAATCATGTTTAAAAACAGATGCGATACAGCCGCACTTCAAATTAGGCTTAAATTTTCCTTAATGTTGTATGCCAATGATGATTAATATCAACATTTTCAAATATTCAATATTCTTTCTTCACAAAAACTGGAATATCTCAGCTCAGAGTTGATGAAACTTCAAAGTTGCTTAGACGAAAATCTTCGGCGGAAAATTTCCTACAAGATGCATGTATTTTCACATATGAGGAAATTTTTGTGTTCAATACCGAGGGAAAAGATTGAAAAAAAGTAAAGCAAAAACTCGTATTTTTCGACATAAAAGCTACCGGGAAAGTGAAAACAAGGTTTTAAAAGGCCAAATCGATACATTAACTTGTTTATTGGACCACAGACCATCATTTAATGGTAAATGCTATTTGAAATTTTAAAATTTTCCATTTTTTCTAAGCAGATTTTGTGAAATTGTTGAAAAAACTGACTTTTTTTTCAAAAAAATGCCCAGGGAACGTGGTAAACGATTTTTCCGAAAGTTTTCTTGTATGAGAGAGTTGTTTCTAACATGATTTTCTATCATTTGAGAACTGAGCACATTGAATTCCTCGACTTCGTGTTTTTTTGGGACACGCTAATGTTCCATACAAATTTGTCCTAACCCTAGGGATAGGGTTGAATCGGTCCGACAAAAATATTTTTTCAAAAAATTTCATAATTTTAATGGAAAAAGATGTCGGATAAACTGAAATTAATTTGAAATGCATTTTCCTGCGTTTAAAACCATATTGAGCATATTTGAAATCGACCAACAAACCAACAATTGAAAAAAAATCGTTGTACAATATTTAAGCAAAAATTTTTTTTTTTGATTAAAAAAAACTTCGCCAAAACTGGTATTTTCAAAACTAAAAATTGCAAGACCTCTTGGCAGGGGTGAAATGCATTTTTAAACACTTTTTTTGAAATTAAAATTAAAACCGTGGCTTGTAATTTCAATTTTTATTTGTTTGCCCCTCCCCCCCCCCCCCCTTAAAGTCGTGGGGGACTTTGGCCAGAGTCAAGGGACATAAACTTCAAAAAATATTTGCAACGGCCTGATTGCTTTTATGCAGAAATATAATGATCAGGATAATGCTAATGATCATAGAAAACGTGTCAAAAATCACTCTAAATGAGTTGAAAAAGTAATTTTGATGTAAAATTTTCGTGGCAATTAGTTGAATAGTTCACCAGAACAAAACAGTATATTTGTCTACAGTTCATGACTAAACTTTTTTTTTTGTTTTTTTTTAATCATTGGTTATTATTTCAAACATCAATTATGATGTTACAGTTTAAGGAGATATTAGACTATGACATACAAAAAAAACACACTCCCACTTTTTGTGTTTGACAGTTTGCCAAACTCGCATACTTGGCGGCGAACTCAAAAATAATGCAAAATGTATGACGGTTGAAGTTTCTGCAAACAAATGCAGTCAAACTGTCAAAAAGTTTGTTTGTTTGTTTGCCGTAGTCTAATACCTTTGGTACTTTTAACATATAATCAATTTTTGCAATTTGCAAATTGATCAAAGCTAACATTTTAGTTTTTTAAATACATTTCTCCATTTTTGAAGGTGAAATTAATAGGGTTCCACTTTGGAATTTTGCTTGAAATTGAGCAGTTCCTGGTGTTATTTCAGTAGGTAACGTTCCTTAAATTAACATTATTTCGACTGACTGAAGTAAAATAATCAGTCAAGACATGCTTGGATAATTAATTCAATAAAAAAAAAAATTAATGATGCATTGTTGTGAAAAAGCTAGCGGCCAAGTTAGATTTCAGATGACGAACTCAAAACACTTATTTTGGCAAAAAGGACAATTTTATGACAGTCAACTTTTTTTTTGTATGAAGCTGAACATGTCAAATCAAACAGGTGTGGACAAATATTCGCATGAAATTGTGATTTTATTGAGTTTTTCAACAAAACACCTTCGGAGGGTCCAGGAACCTACAAGAACCTTTTTCCTTATGGGTAACATTTTTTATTTTTTTTTAGGAAAACTTGAATCTTGTTTCAATCGTTTTTCTATGTGCTTTCCTTATAATAACAGTTTCTTTCATTTTTTTTATTCACCGAAGACTCAACAGATAATCTTCGCGATCAAAATCCCGTAATTAATGGTCTATCTCTCTTATCTACTTCATCTTCCTCTTTCTCTTTGCAGCGCCTTCAACGAGTTCCTCGGTGGCCTGGAGCAGCTCCGTGAGATAGTCCTGTCGGACGATATTCCACGAACGTCCAGCAGCCGGAAAACTGTCTCCGGTAAGTGTGCAGGAAGCTGACACCCAGCACTATAGCCACCTCAGCCCAATTTATGCAAATTGTTCCTCACATTCCAAAATCTGGAACTCACAAAAAGGGAGGGGAAGGGGATACATTGCCATTTGACTTGACTAGTTCGGTTTCAATTGTGTGCAGGTTGCAACCAAAAAGAATCCGATTCGGTTGGCCTGCATTGCATGTTCTCCGATTTTGAACAACTTCTCGTCCAAAATTCACCTCGTTAGACACGGGGCGTGGTGACTTTGGTTTGCATGGGGAGTGAACCTCTGGAAAGTTTGAATGTTTAAAATATTTATTTTAATAAAATCCGTCCTTACATAAATACTGATTTTTATACAATATAGAAGACTCCAATAAACCATAAGTCAACTGAGTTTGAACCACAAATTACAAATTGGTAGTAAAATTGATGCAGATTTCATAGAGAACTGCAGAACGCTGCCGATTCCCACGGGAGGTGGCAATGGCAGTGCCAGTGGCACCAGGTTCAGGGTCTCCAGTTCAAGACCGGATCACCAGCGAGCCATCCGGCCAGATTACGAAGTGGTGGGGAATCCCGGAACGGACGGACTCCCTTCCCCCTGGACAGTGAGTGGCATTATTCATATAATTCTTGTTATCTTCCCTTTTTCGGTTTCTCTCTGGATTTTCGCCGATCCCACCACCCACTTCTTGGTTGAAGCAGAGTACGACCACATCCAGCTGCACGACCTCACCTACATCGGCACGCTCGGCATCGGTGGGTTTGGCCGCGTCGAGCTGGTCCAGTGCCAGGACCGGAAAACGTTCGCCCTCAAATACCTCAAGAAGATTGAGATGGTTCGACAGCAGCAGCAGGAGCACGCCTACAGCGAGAAGGACATCATGCTGAGCTGTAACAGTCCGTTTATCGTGAGGTGAGTCCTGTTTGGAGGGGGAGGGGGTCTTGGGGATAGGTTGTCAGCTAGGGCTGGAGAGGGGGGGGGGGCACTGATTGATGAACTGATTGGCGAAGCAGTAGTTTGTCTCAATTAGTCGATTTGTGAGGTTGAATGAAACATGCGGTGGAATGCTTGAAAAAACCCGGCTGAACATTTAGGTATGTCAACAAACCGACGTCGTTGTGCTATCTTGTAGCACCCGCCATTTCGACGTTCCGAGAAAAACGCGTTTTGATGTTTGACCTTGAAAAATCAAAAACGAAAGCTCGCAATTTAAACAATAAAAAACAGATTTCTTTGGGAACCAACAGCGAGAGAGGTACTCCTCGATATTAGCTTCTGAAAAGTGCAAAAAATGCCTCACGGCATAAAAAGAGGCGGTCCTCACCAGCAGGTTCGGCAGATTTGAAGAAGCTAAAGAATGCCGATGTGCTACCTGCAAAGCCAGGCAGTTTGAGCAAGGACGCTCAAAATTCGTCTGGAAACCAGTTCGCTACCCTCCCTGTGGACGTGAGCGAGAAGGAAGAATTTGAACGACGAGAAAATGTGCTACCCATTTTTGTGAAAACAGCGTCATCGGATTCGGTGCGAAAGTTCCTGACCGGGTTTATGATGCTGATGGACTCAAAATTTTGCTACCTGGCAGAAAGGATTACAACTACGTTCGGGATTTCCTGAACAACACAAAGATTGAATACTACAGCCATGACGATCCAGGTAAACGCCCCATGAAACAAGTCATCCGTGCCCTGTACGACATGGATGTGAGTGTGCTGAAAGAAGAGCTCAAAACTGTTAAGTTGAACGTGATCGAAGTTTTCAAGATGACGAGACACAACAAGGACATCAAGTATCGTGATCAACTGTACCTGGTTCATCTCGAGAAAGGATCGACAACGCCGTCTGAGCTGAAGGTAGTTCGGGCAATTTTCAACATCATCGTGACTTGGGAACGTTATCGTCCAGTGCACCGTGACGTGACACAGTGTTCGAACTGTTTGCAGTTTGGGCATGGTGGAAGGAACTGTTTCATCAAGAGTCGTTGTGCAGCCTGCGGAGGTGAGCACAAAACTCAAGCTTGCGAAACAATCAACGAGAACATTGAAGTCAAATGCTTCAATTGCGGCGGCGACCATTCGACCAAGAATCGAAGCTGCCCAAAACGTGCTGAGTTTGTGAAAATTCGTCAGCAAGCGACGACGAGGCACCACCCAAATCGCCGCAAAACACCGCCAACTTTCACGGACGTGGATTTTCCTGCTTTGGCGTCCACGGAGCGGGATCTGTTCGAGTGGTTCCAAATCTGCAGCCATTGCCGTTGAATCAGCGGCAAAGAGTTGCAGAGACTACAACACCTCCAGGCTTCAGTCAGCAACCGAAGGAAAACCAACCAGCATCAACGGATGAAGGCAGTAGTAACCTGTTTTCACCACAAGAACTTCTGAAAATTTTCATCGAGATGACAACAACACTACTTGGTTGCAAAACTCGTGCGGAACAAGTAACAACGCTTGGAGGATTTATCTTAAAATACAGTTCATAGTTTACTAGTTCCTGTGATTTTGAATAATTCAAAGAATTTTTAGTTGTTTAAGGGATTTTTCTTTTTTACCCAAATGTATTCGATTCAATGCAAAAATGTACAACAATTTGAAGTAAAGACAATAAATATGCTCATTTCATAAAAAAAAACGAAAAATAAACCAAAGATGAAGAGAATTAAGCCATACCTCTGAGCATTTAAATGAAATGTTATTATTACAAAACAGTTCAATAAAGACATATTTAATTTCAAAAAGAGGTGTTTAAATAACAAAAAATAATAACTAAGATTTGTTTTAAGAAAAACAAAAAATGTTATAACTCCGTTATTACACAAACAATCCAATAACAAAAAAAAAATAGCAACGAATAACAAATCTTTTTACAAATAATACAAAATGTTATTGACCTAGTATTTTCAAATATCAACAAATGTTATTTCCAAGTTATTTCGGTCTGCTCGGGAAAGAGAAAACTCATAACTGATTATGAATAGTTCTCAACGATTTTCACAATTTTTTTTTCGCGATTTTTAATTTCTTTTTGGCAAAAAACAAAAAACGATGAAAATTTTTCAAAATTGCTTCATTTTTGCATAACTAGGTAGTCTGGAATGTCCTCCATCCCTGGCTGAAACGGGACAAAAATCCATTGAAATTTGCCAAAGTTACAGCCACTTTAAGAAAACTGTTTGCATTCCGCCGCCTTCAAATGGACTAAAACGAGGCCAAAATTAACCAAAATGTCGGCATGTTGCACATTTTTGTAAAGCTCATTCAAAACCCAATCCACTGAGATACATATCTTGACGAATTATTATGCTTAGTCGTTAATATCTGCGCTAAACTGGTATTTTTGACGATACCAAGGCATTATCACATGCTGGTTCGCCCATCCGGCTAAAAAAACCCAGAACTATTATACTTCATTCGAAAGCATTTTTCATTGTGCTTCGAATGTCATCTTAGGAAATAAAATTCCCTTTGTAAATCGCGTCCAGCATGCAAAGATTCCACCCGACCTCAATTCAGGTCCAGAATAGTCTCAAAAACTTCTTAGCCAAGCCAAGACAAGTCAAGTCATTTTGGGAAATGACAATATGTAATGTGTTCTTAGATACCTATCTTTGAGCCATCGATCGACTCTGTTAACGATACACTTTTTACCCTTTTTTAAATTTTCGCTTTAGCTACGGAATGTGAGAGCGGAATGTGTGAGAGAATTGCATTTGCATTGTTTACATGGATTTTCGTCGACAGACCGTAGGCCTATTTCACTTTTACTGGTATAGAATATCATTCGATTTAGTAAGTCTATAGACTATCTACTTTGTAAAGTAATATTCTTTCTGTCAAAAAGGATCACAAAGTTTTTTCTTTAAATTGTTTTAAAAATCCATTTTAAATCCTTTGCGGTCGTATAAAGTGTCATGGTACCCAGAAAATTAAGCTTTATCATTGTGAACAATAATATTAGCAATTTAGTTGAATTTTAGAACTCAATCAACGAATCGCCTATATATATATTCAATGTATATTATACATGTACATTCTCAATACATAAATTTGTGTATGAACCGAGAAGAGGAAGCCCCCATTCACCTAGGTGGATTAAGTAACGTTTTTTGGGTTTGAATGGAACTTTGTCCATGCCCTGTCTCCAAACAATGTTGGGGGCCGGACATACCAAATGAGTATTTAAATGTACGAAATTCTGTACAATGAGAAAGGATTTATTTCTGATCGATTTGGTGTCTTGGGCAAAGTTATAGATTATGATTAGGCTCTTCTAAAAAATAGATACAAGGTAAAAATTCAGATTTTTTCTAAAACGTTTTTATCACTTATCTAAATTTTAAAATAAATTGAAAAAACAATTACATATTTTATATTTTGGATTTTTTACATGTTACAGAGAACTGAAAAAGACAACTTCTGAACCAAAATATTTTTTTTATTGAAAACCTGGACAAAATAATTAAATTTGCTTCGAAAACACATTTTTTTTGTATAAAGGAAAAGGAAAGCACCCCTGAAAAAATATGTTTGAAGAGCTGAGTTAATATTCTTCAATATTTTCTAGAAAATCGGAAATGGCTTGAAAACAATTGATCCGTTTAAAAATGTGAAAAATGAAATTGTTGCACTATTTTCTTATATCTTTGGTAATAATTATGTAAAATTGGTAAAAAATATCTATTTGAAGACCTTTTCAATGGTAAAGATAGATTTTAAAATTTTAAAATTATTGTTTTTAAAAAGATTAGAAAAAATTACAAAAGTTCAATTTTTAATTGCAAATTCAATTTGATTTAAAAAATAGTTTATTTTTTATTTTTTTTATTATTGTTTCTTTTTTTGATTAATGAATTTTTATCAAAACTGTTTTTAAGATTCTAGAACATATCAAAAAATATCTAAATTAAAAAATAAGTACTTAGAAAAAAAAAACAATTTCAAAAATGCTTCAGATTGCTCGTCTACACGTCTTTCAAGTGCCCCAAACTATGAATTAATGAAATTTTGTTACAATTAAGAGAAAAACGAATATGAGTGTCGGAGAGCACGGTGACTGTAACGGCTTTTTGAAAACTCATCCGAGATTTAATCTTTGGTGATAAAAAGTAAAAAAAATCAGTTTTTTTCGCGCAAAAATAAAAGCTAATAACTTTTCTGCAAAAATCCTTAAAAATATGGTGTCTTGTAAAAAGTTGTTCTAAATTTATTAAATGCCTTACATCTGAGAATTGATTAAGATTTGACGACAATTGCGCCCTCTATAAGTAAAAAACTGAAACAGTTGCTTTTCTCCATACATTTTGTCAATTTTTCTCATACAAATTTCACCGACTTAGAGGGAGGAGTTTCCGTGGTCAAAATGAGCTCAAATTTAGAATTTAGCCTAATGATGGGTCAATCTTTGATTTCAGGAAGTAGCCCCGAGAAAGCCCGGATTTGGACTACCCTAATGGAGAGTTGTATTGAAAAACTAACGGCATGGTTAAAGTTCTGCCATGCAATATTGTTGTATATGATATTGAAGCAATGAGTGATTTCCCCATTGTCTTATTTACAAGTAGATATTTATAAAACATATAGATCCTGCTTCCTTTGACTTTTAAAATTTCAGTTTGGTTTATTTTACTTTAGGTTTGTTAACTCTTGAATGGCTTTATGCAGCCAATACTAATTGAAGCTAGCAGAAACATTTCCATGTCGTCGATAATTTCAATTATTTTTTTTTTCAATTTGAGCTCGAGTCTCATTTGAGCTTTTAAAATTACATTAAAAATACATTTAATGCAACCAACCTTCCATTACCTTTTGTTGTTCCTGCCAGCCTCAATGATACACATACTGACTGCATTTCCCCTCCACAGACTGTACAAAACGTACCGCGACAAGAAGTACCTGTACTTCCTGATGGAGGCCTGCCTCGGCGGGGACGTGTGGACCATCCTGCAGAAGAGCAAGTACTTTGACGAGCGGACGGCCCGCTTCATGACGGGGTGTGTGGTGGAGGCGTTCGAGTATCTGCACAGCCGGAACATGATCTACCGGGACCTGAAGCCGGAGAACCTGATGCTGGACGAGCGGGGCTACATCAAGCTGGTGAGTTTTAGATTTTTTCATGAAAAGTCAGCTCTTCTTAAACAATTACATTTTTAAGGTTGACTTTGGCTTTGCCAAGCGCATCGGGGCGAACCAGAAGACGTGGACCTTTGCCGGGACGCCCGAGTACGTGGCGCCGGAGATCATCCTGAACAAGGGCCACGACCGGGCCGTCGACTATTGGGCTCTGGGCGTGTTTATCCACGAGTTGCTGGTGGGAAAGCCACCCTTTCGGGGGAAAAATCACATGAAAACGTACAACGCCATCCTGCGGGGGATTGACATTATTGAGCTGCCCTCGCGGATCCCCAAAAAGGCCCAGGTGCTGATCAAGCGTCTTTGCCGGCAGATTCCGGCTGAGCGGCTCGGATACGGCAAGAACGGGATCGCCGATATTAAAAACAACGCGTAAGTTTTAATCTTACTTCACATTTCGTTAGGTTTAAGTGGTCTCGGATCACCAGAAAGGTCGATGAAAATTAATTCCCCGGTTAAATTTCCCAAAGTAACATTCATCACCCGCCGCTTAATCCTGGGTTTAATTTCATCCTTTTTTCTTTTTCTCTTATTTTTTTCCAGTTGGTTCTCCGGTTTCGAGTGGCAACGGCTAAAGGAGCGCACCCTGGTCGCCCCCCTCATCCGACCCATCCAATCCGACACGGATCTGTCCAACTTTGACGAGTACCCCAAGGATCAAGACGAACCGCCAGATGAGACCTCCGGCTGGGACATCAATTTTTAACCGTCGTCACACGTGTGTGTGTGTGCTGCAATCGATATTTACTAATTAAAATAAATGCTGGCCGTTCGGCATATAATCCGAAGGAAATAAAACAAAATCTGACCTCTCTTTCTTTTAACGTGTAAATTTTCCGCTTTTTACCGATTTTAAGCCGGTTGCAATTATAGGTTGTTTTTTCCTCTCGACACAAACGCGATCAACACAAAAAAAAAACAAGAAAAGTTACGCACTAATTGGTGTTGATATAAACCGTCAGCGGCGCAATGAATCGAGTCCTGATTGCTGGCCCGGCGGCGATTTCAGCGGGACTTACGCACATTAATTTGCGTGTTTTTCAATCAACGTGTAACGTGCGCGCGCCCAGGTGCTAATTGGTTTTCGTGCGACGCCGCCGCCCATCCGGAATGGGGATTAATTTTCAGTTTTATTCACTTCTGGCAATACTTTTTTTTTGCTCCCGTTGATGCATTTACTTCCGTCAAAATGGGATCATTTACATCGTAAATGTTTGGGGCAAAGGTGCATGGAAAACGATTTAATAACCTGGAGGTGTAGCAATTTCATTGATCAAAGAAAATGTTTAATTAATTGGGGGGAAATCATGCGTGAACAATAATTTCAAATGAGATAAACAACTGTATCAAATAATCAAATGATTTAAAAAAATTGAAAAAAAAAAACATCATAATATATTTAACATACCGTCAGTGGGGTGACTATGGGTAAAAGCACTTATCATTTCTAAGTAACAATTACATTTAAAATGATATCAAAGAAATATTCAAGGGGATTTAACGTCAATCGTTCGAAAATTTACGTACAGTCATGTTCAAGAAATAAGCGACAAAATCAGCCAGAAATGGCATGTTGACGTCGTCGTGCTATCTTGTCGCACCCGCCATTTCGGCGTTCCGAGAAAAACGCGTTTTCATGTTTGAACCTTGAATAAACAAAAACGAGAGCACGCAATGTAAACAACAACAAACACATTTTGTTTGGCTGACCATTCTGTGCATTGTCCCGAAGTTTGGTTAAAGTTGGTTGCTGGAGTCCCGAGTTATAATTACAAATGTTTAACTTGTACGTGCGTCAAACGCGTTCTGACCTGAAATCCCTTTGCCTTTTGTCGCACTTACATCAATTTTTAGGGAGTGACAAGATAGCACGACAAGATTGAAACTTCTTTCATATGAAAAGTGACAAAAATTTTCGGAGCTCTTTTGGTTTTCATTGAATATCTCAGGATTTTTTTGTTTCATAAAAAGACTTTTTATTAACAAATATTAAAATCGGCTGCCGATCCCGATGATGCTATGAGACGCGGGTTCGATTCCCGCCTTATCCACTGAGCTTCTTTCGGATGGTGAAGTAAAACGTCGGTCCCGGTTTCTCCTGTCTCGTCAGAGGCGCTGGAGCAGAAATCCCACGTTAGAGGAAGGCCATGCCCCGGGGGGCGTAGTGCCAATAGTTTCGTTTTTTAAAATATTTACATACATAAGTTCATAAACTCTTTCCAATAATTATTGCTGTCCTTGTGAATTAAGTAGTCTCTTTTTTCCGCTGCCCTTCTTTCTAGGACCATTTCATCCCGATCGTCCCAATATTTTGTGAACTCTTCATCAATTATGATCTTTCCTCCCTTAAATCTATATGGAAGTTTTCTTTCATTCGGTTTTCCCTTCAGGCCTTCACTAGTGATTGCTGTTTCTGAAGTAGCCTTTCTATCGTCTTGCACCATTGAGCCATCAGACACTGCTTTGTCTGACTGGGAAGACGCGGAACTATTAGCCAACACACTTGCAAATGAGCTGGGTTCCCTAGGCGACGAATCAATCGGTTTCTCCTGCATTTTTCCCCTAACCTTACAGTCAGCCTTCAAATGATCCTTCGATCCACATACGAAACATTTGTTGCTCATTCCGTCGTAGTAAATTCGAGCGCTTATTCCTTGAATCTTGACCTGAGCCGGTATTGCTTCCTTAACCTCCATAAATACTCCTCGAACGCCACTCCAAATTGGGAATCCCGTTTCCTCCGGATAACGTTCTCGGTCCATATTCTCCCAAAACCTCCTCAATCCGACCATCTTCAACTTCCGGTGGCAATCCAAAAACTCGAACGTACTTCGATACACCTCCAGCCTCCACAACCGTTACATCTGCCTCCGTTCCATCGCTGTACAAAAACGTGGTTTTCGGACCAAACCTGGAAAAGGCTTTTTCCATTCCTTTGGCTGACTTGAACCGGACGTACAGGCTATGATCCTCTCGGTACATAGCACTCAAATCACAGCTGGACCATCCTTGCTTCCGGAAGAACTGAAATATCTCCTCATCCTTCGGTTTCCGGGAACCTACTCCGAAATGTACCCTCAGCGTAAACAATCTTCGGGGTTCCATTGTTATTTCATAGAGCACAACGACCTTGAACTGTTTCACTTTTCTTTCAACAAGCACGTCCGAATCCAACGCTATCTGGACGACAACTGTTTGAAATCGAATTTTGGGGATCTGTGAAGGTCAAAAAATGAGGCATTGTGAGCTGCACAAAATGGCGTTCTTATCTCAATTTGGCCCAAAATGCACGTAGAACAAGTTAGCACGACGGCGACGATGTGTTGATTAAACTCAGGCTCGCCCAACCTCCGGCTCGTGCTGCCATTTCATCCGGACCGCGACGGCTTTCTAAAATAAGTTTATGACTGGCCCATCAGGATGAAAACAACGAATGAACAAGTTAAGAGCCAAAATTGAAAAAAGCAAAGGTTGAGATTAAATATCCACGTTTATGTCTTCATAGATTTAGCAATAAAATATTGCGTATTATTTGGATGTTGCATGAATATATTGTTCAAATAAATATTTTTGTTCCATATCCATTTTCAATTCAATTCAACTTTTGCTGTACATAACATAGTTTTGGAGTTGCTTTCAGCTGTAATTGTTTTTCATAATCCATTTAAGAACAATTATTTTTTGAACTAAGGCACTAACACTGGGACAGCGAATGACTGAGACTTTTTTTGGGTGGAATTTTGTTCTTACAATTTCATTTTAAATATTTTCAGAATAAATTATTTAATTGAAAAATGGCACTGAAACAAATTTATTTTTTGTAAAAATGCGAACAATACAAGAAAAACGTTACTTAATCCACCCTTAGGTGGTTGTTGCCTTCCTCACATTTAGAGGGTAATGCTATCCAAAATAGTTACACAAGGGCGGAACTTTCAGTGTTCTACCAACATATAACTTTTGATAGGATTGTCAGACCTGCAATCTACTGAACTCGTTGGAAAGGTCTTTTGATTACCTATCCAACGACATGTCGCATTAAAGATCCGGACAACGTTTTCATCGAAATATATGAGATCCGTTGTTATCGATCATTAAAAATTGTTGTTTTTTTTCATGAATGAAAATTTTGTGGCTTTTGAGAATTTGGATTTGAAGTCAAGAAATCTTAAGAAAGTTGAAGGCGAGATTGTCTTTTTTTGTAATAACGAATGTTGTTGTTTATGGAGTCGATGTGGTTGTATCCATCCAGAAGCTGTCTGTATTGTTTGATTCCGTTTGAAAAACTACCGTTTTAGTGAAAACCTTCTCAGTTTGTTGGATCAGCTAATCAGCTTCGCTAGAATGAGCGATGTTTTTTCGCTAGAACAGGAAGAGCTGCTAAAATCAGCCAGGGAATTTATCTGCAACATCGTAAAATGACACTCTCGATGTAGATGTAAACAAAGTGGGGTCATTCAAAAATCACGCTACGCATCCTCTCTATTCATCACTCAAAGATTACTATGGTAACAAATGAATGAGACAAAATATTTATTTTTTTTTTCAAAACATCGTTTTCGAGAATTTTTTTTTTAAAAAAGCTGAAAAATTAATAAACTAACCATTAGGGTGGGTACGGATTTTCAAAAGTTCTCAGATCAAGTTCTGGTGTGGTTCCCCTTGTAGGGCATACCCATAGGGACTCTCAGGCCAAATTTCAGCTCATTTGGTTGAAAACTGGCTTGTCTCAAGCGAGTTCAAGTTTACATGGGATTTCCTATGGGAAATTTTGAATTTTCGTTCATTTACTCCTACAGGCCTGGGGGAAACATGTAGAAACTTCTAGGATGGCCAGAAATGAGCGGAATCGTCTGGAGAACAACTTTCTCAAAGAGACCAGGTCGATTCGTTCAACCCCCATCGAGCTCAACGGCAATACATCCGGGGTTTTCGGAACCAACGATTTTCCCCAGAAAAGCAACAAATTTTCCTTAGCATGCTATGAATGCTTGATGAACACCGCGACGCCACATGTCAAACAGCTACCACGTGATTGTAAAATTTGCACCATAACTTTTTTTTTCTTATTTGGAGGTTTAGAATACAGCTAAATAGCATCAGGATCACCATAAATTTTAATTCTATGGTTCAAAAAGTAATAAAAAGTAATTTTTTATAGGCGATGCTAGCCCACGTGGTAGCTGTTTGACATGTGGCGTCGCGCTGTTCATCAAGCATTCATAGCATGCTAAGGAAAATTCGATGCTTTTCTGGGGAAAACCGTTGGTTCCGAAAACCCCGGATGTATTGCCGTTGAGCTCGATGGGGGTTGAACGAATCGACCTGATCTCTTAGGGAAAGTTGTTCTCCAGACGATTCCGCTCATTTCTGGCCATCCTAGAAGTTTCTACATGTTTCCCCCAGGCCTGTAGGAGCGAATGAACGAAAATTCAAAATTTCCCATAGTAAATCCCATGTAAACTTGAACTCGCTTGAGACAAGCCAGTTTTCAACCAAATGAGCTGAAATTTGGCCTGAGAGTCCCTATGGGTATGCCCTACAAGAGGAACCACACCAGAACTTGATCTGAGAACTTTTGAAAATCCGTACCCACCCTACTAACCATACTAAAAATAATGGTCGCTGCTAGAAAGTCCGATTTCCCGAATTGTTCTGATCTTGGTTCTGATTAATATTTTGCAACAAAATTTTATAGGGTGGCGATTTTAATGGTTAAAATAAGTGTGAACCCGAACAGACGGTAATAACTAAATTCATGCCTTTTCAATAACAAATACTGTTAAAATAACATAAAGTGTTATGGATTCTTCTTGAAAAATCAATTTTTGCATAAGAATTGAACAACAGTTTATGTTATCATAACAAAATTTGTTATTGATCTGATATGGACTGAAAGCCAAAACAACTTTGGACTAACATTTTTTGTTATGGAAGAATACCTCCAACTGTTATTGGGATGATCGGATTAGTTGTTAAAATAACAAAAAATAATAACAAAGATTTGTTCGAAGAATAACTGAAAATGTTATGAGTCTGTTATTGCAATAACAATCCAATAACAAAAAAATCATAACAACGAATAACAAATCTTGTTATAAATAACATAAAATGTTATTGGCCTAGTATTTTTAAACATCAAAAAATGTTATTCTGAAGTTATTTCCGTCTGCTCGGGAAGATCAAATTACAAGTTGACTGCATGTAAAAAATTATAAAACTACAAAAAAAAATGATTATTTTTTTCTAGTTGTATAAGCTCAATCGTAAAATAAATCAAAACATATCTCTAGTATTTTTTGATGAGAAATATTTTTACATCAAAGTGTTTTGACAGTCCGGTAAAATCCAATCCATACTTTACAATTATAAAATTTCATTTAAATTTTCCAGTTTGAGAGATTGTGGTTTGTTGAAATAAGGCCATTGCAAATATATTTTAAAGTTTATGTCGCTCTCCCCTTCAAAATCGATTCGAAAACTCAGGGGGCAAAAAAATATTTTTTCAAAAAACTTCAAAATTTTAAAGGAAATAGAAGGTTAACCAACTGAAAACAATTAGAAATGCATTTTCCTGCGTTGAAAATCATATTTAGCATGTCTGGGATCGATCAAAAATATTTTCAATTTTTGTGAATTCCAATGTTTTCCGAAAAAAAATTCTTCAATACTTGGATATTACGAAAACTTATGATTGCAAAACAACCGGGCAGGTGAAAAATGCACTTTAAATCACTTTTTTAATTCAAATGTTGGTGGCTGGTTATTTCAATTTTTATATTTTTTTTATTTTTTTTTTATCAGAGTCAAGGGACATAAAGTTAAAAAAATATTTGCAACGGCCTAACAATAAAAAAATACACAAATTATGTTTTTCATGACAAATAACTTTTCTTAAACAATTCCTACTGGTTTCAGCTTTTCAACAAAATGAAAAAAAAACTAACTAACTTTTCGTGTTTGATTTACTTCACACAAATCACTGTTATAAGGCTTTAGTCAGACATTTTCAAGCACAATCAAATAATGTTTTCATGGCAGCTGTGGGTTTATTTGCTTCAGATTTGCTATCTATTTCTATCAAAAGTTTTTTCGTCATGAATGCGATTTCTAGCTTTTTTTTTTGTTATTGACTGCATGGTATGTCAGCCAACATATACATATGATGAATTATATTATTTAATTGATAAAATAATATGAGTTTCTTTCCAAAAAAATCAAAAACGAATACTTTTGCTCAAATTTCGGAAATTCACGGGAAATTTACAAATATATGGATTTGTGAAGAACAACGAATTGAAAACTATGCAATATTTAGTTTCTTACAGTATTTAAATTTTGTGTATGTTTGAAATCATTTAAAATCTATATATATAAAAAATTTCGACGGTTTTGTTCGAACGCGCATCAGTTGATAACGGAAAGTCGGACCGGAGCGCACTTTGCTGCGTTGCGTTCGTATAAGCCCAAGGAAGGTTCTTACGCTAAAGATTGACAACTTTGGCCACTCCGGAACCGATTCCGGAAGATCGGCAGATTGTATGGAAAAAGTTGCGTAAAATCAAATGTTGATCACAGGAGGCTAAAAACGTCAAGAAGTGAAAATATGACAAGACGAAGTTTGTCGGGGTTAGCTTGTATTTTATAAAATATTTGAATAAATGTACACAACAACACAGAAAGTGTTTTTGGAAAGAATCAAATCGACAAAAACATGACAAAAAATGTGTATGCCATTCAAAATAAAAATAAATGAAATAAATATATCTTTAAAAGTTATCTTCATATTTCTAACTTATCATCAAAATATATGAACTTGATTTGCAGAACTAGTTTATTAAATTGTTAACTCATCAACTTTTATCAAAGTTTAGTTCCGGCCCGCCACTGCCTCAGAAAAATCCAGTAGAAGGTCCGAAAAACAGTAGTCTTCCCTATTAAGAAAAATGGTGTGAGTGAATGAGACAATGAAATGAAAAATCAGTTGTTTTAAGGGTTTCAACTATTTTTTTATTTAGAAATTTAAATCAATCTATGAATACACCGAATTGAAAAAAACATTTTGAAAACATTTTGAATGCCACAATTGTAAGTGTTCACAACCATGCAGGCAAACAAAAAAAATACAAATAAGTCGCAAAAAAAAACCAACCTAAGTAGAATTTTTAATCTGAACTAATAAACACTAATATTTTCAGAAAAGTTCTGCCTTGAAGTTAATGATTCAAAATAAATAAATATATTTGATTGATTGATCACGAATAAATGGACCGTTTTTCGATATCTCGCGACGGAGGGGCGGTACGACCCCTTTAAAACTTTTTTTCGTAAAATCACAATAACTCGTGATGGTTATAAGCAAAGCCTTTATGTTTATGCATCATTTTTATTGTAATTGTCTGCTCTACAATTTTGTAGAGCATTACTATACTCTAAAAAATAACCTTGCAATGTTATAAAAACACGAAAATTTTAAATGATGAATTTCGTTTTAATTTAAAAATTACCCTTCTAGGTTAATGTAGATTTATTAACTTTATAGAATTTTCCTTAAAAAGACATGTTCCAACATTTTTTCCAGTTGAATAACTGAAAATGGCAGAGTTTTAAAATTTTATTAATGTTTTTTTTTATAAAAATTACGTTATTTCCCATTTTTTTTTTTCATTTGAAATCAAATTTCTATCTTATCAACATTCCAGGCTGCAAATTCAATTAAAAAACGTTACTTAATCCACCTTTAGGTGGTTGGTGCCTTTCTCACATTCATAAAGTCAATACATTCAGTAAAAAAAGCAACATTTTCTTAACATGTTTAACAAATCAACTTTATTACTCATTTCTTTTGGTAGGGTTCGATGACCTTCAATTTGTCTGGCTCATCGGCACGGTCTGATAAAAATACCTATCCAACGATAGTTCACATGGAAGATTCAGACAATATTTTTACACAATATCTGAGATCCGGCCTCCAAAAAGTGTATAAATAACACTTAAGTGCTAATATCTTTTGATAGGGTTGTCAGATCCTTGATGTTTTAGGCTTATTTGAAAGGTCTTTCGATAATCTAACTAACGATGGGTCGCATGATGGACCCGGACATCATTTTTACTGAAATATCTGAGATCCGGCCTCCAAAAAATGTATAAATAACACTTAAGTGCTAATATCTTTTGATAGGGTTGTCAGATCTCCAATTTTTTGGGCTCATTGGAAAGGTATTTTTAATACCTTTCTGAAAATTTATAACATGATAGGGTTTCTTGCAAAAACCACCCTTTTTACAATCTTCTGGACATACGCCAAAATCGTTTTTTTAGCATAACTTTTGAAGTACTTAACTAAACTTGCTGATTTTAAATAGAGACTTATGGTACCCCAAGACGGATCGAATGAGACTAATACGGTCAAAATCCGTTCATCCAGTCCGGAGATAATCGAGTGACATTTTTTTTGTCCACCCACCTACACACATCCACACAGACATTTGCTTAGAACATGATTCTGAGTCGATAGGTATACGTGAAGGTGGGTCTACGAGGTCGAATTAAGAAGTTCATTTTTCGAGTGATTTTATAGCCTTTCCTCAGTAAGGTGAGGAAGGCAAAAATAGACATCGATTTGATATGCTTTTATTGTTTAGCCTGATACTAGCCCAACCAGTTGAAAAAATTCTCAAAAAAAAGATTGAAATCCTAATAATGTTACCCTGATTAACGGCACACTTTGGTTATGATTTGGTAATGGTAAAAAAAACAATCATTAAAAAAATACTCAAACTGGATTCAACAACCAACTCTAAAAAATCACAGTAATGTTTTTATCCTAGCGATTTTCCTTCTTCCTACCTAGAATTCTCCATCACACATCATGACATTCGATAAACGCTTCCAGAACACCAGAACCCTGGCGCACAAGTCGTGCTACAGCACAGTGTGTCTAGGCTTGGATGTCTGTCTAGCCCAATGCACCAGTGCATGACATAGGTTATGGTTCCGCTCTATGACAAAGCCCGGCAAGCAGAAGCAGAACTGGAGCAGCGCACAGTGGGCGAAATGGAACCCAAAATCGGACTTAATTGAACGCGGCTGGTTCCCTGGTATGAATAATAGTGTTTCTTATGTAAAAAAATCCGGAGAATCGATTGGTGATGGTTTCATCCACCGCACGAAACGGCAAAGGGTCCATTTTGCCCCAATTCCCCATTTTTCACATTTTTTTTCTTGAAAATCGGTCTGTATTTAGAGCGGAGGCTTTATGCGGCCTTCCAAAATGCACTCAACTTATGTGAAAATGTCCCAGGAATCCAGTAAAAATAACCACTTGTACCGCAAAAATCATCTAGGGTCCATTTAACCCCAATTCCGCTATAAAAGCATTTTTGGCCGTTTTCAAATGTTAGGTAAGATTTTAAAAATCTGAACATTTTTTTATCGTAAAGATTAGACAATTTTACATAAGAATGACGATTTGCACTTGAAAGTTTGACACATTTATGTTGATATAGAAACTAAACTAAATAAAAAGATTGAAGAATCACTTTTGGGCCAATTTTCCCAAACGCAGAATAAACTGCCTTTCACATACATTTTATTTTTATCAACATAAATGTGTCAAACTATCAAGTGCAAATTGTCATTCTTATGTAAAATTGTCTGATCTTTACGATAAAAATATTTTAAGATTTTTTAAATCTGACCTAACATTTGAAAACGGCCAAAAATGCTTTTATAGCGTAATTGGGGTTAAATGGACTCTAGATGATTTTTGCGGTGCACGTGGTTATTTTTAGTGGATTCCTGGGACATTTTCACATAAGTTAAGTGCATTTTGGAAGGCCGCATAAAGCATCCGCTCTAAATACAGACCGATTTTCAAGAAAAAAATGTGAAAAATGGGGAATTGGGGCAAAATGGACTCTCTACCGTTTCGTGCGGTGGATGAAACCATCACCAATCTATTCCCCGGATTATTTTACATAAGAAACACTATTATTCATACCAGGGAACCAGCCGCGTTCAATTAAGTCCGATTTTTGGTTCCATTTCGCCCACTGTGCAGCGCATGACATTGGCTCTGCTTTTTGGCTGCTGCTGGATTCAGGATTGTGGTGCAACCATGGGTGGTGGAATGGCATGACATAGTCACAGCAGTGGCAACATTTGCTACAGCACACGTAGGAAGAGGGGGGTTAATCCAGCTCAAACAGGGTGGTT